>NW_006409027.1:434836-441094 GCF_000296735.1 Chrysochloris asiatica | reverse complement strand
ATAGAGTATTAAGTACAAGGTAGTTGAGTCCAATATGTTCATATACAGAGAGCTACCTACATGGCAGACGAGTCCAAAATGTCCATATACAGAGAGATAGTTACATGACAGAGTAGTGCAACATTTCCATATTCAGAGTTCTAGCTACATGGCAGGTAAGTCCAACGTGTCCATATACTGAGAGCTAGCTACATGGCAGAGTACTCCAACATGCCCATATACATAGTGTTATGGCCAGAGTTCAGGGTCCCCAGTGACTACCCAGGAGCTGTCACCAATGTAAATACATAAGGATGTAAATACATAAGGGTTATTTATTCAAGCTCGAGCCAGGTCTCTAACTTTATCCGACGCAGCGGAATAGGGAAAGAGCCCCAAACTTTTTGTCTGCAGGGTTCTTATAGAGTTTTCAAACAGCTCAGGTTTCTCAGCTTTACAATCTTTGGATTGGTTAACAATTGGCAAACTATGTGATGTTACAGTTTAATTGGTCAGGACTGGTGGTCTTTGTTCTTAGGCTAGGGTAAAGGAAAACATCTGGCCTCTGGCCTTGAGCTGCCTTGCTATTTATTCATATATCATTTTCTTGGAGCTAGAGGATGTGCTAAAGCTTATATACGAAATGGATTCTTCTCTTTGGTCCTACATTACCCCCTCTACAAGAAACTTTTAAAGTCCCAATCATGGGACATGTTCTGCCAGGTCTTCTCTGACTTTGGCTATAGATTCTTTGACAACTCTTGAATGAGTTATATAGAAACAATACTCTTTTCTTAGTGCAGTATAGAGTCTTCCGTGTTGTAAGAAGATTAAGTCTAGGCTTTTCTTATTCTTTAATACTACTTCCACTAAGGAAGTCAAGGACTCTTGCAGTTGAGGGATTGAGTTTTCTAGTCTTTCAATACCTATGTCTACAGCTGCTTTCAAAGTGCTATAGTGTTGCTCTTGCAGAACTAAGGAGGAAACACACTTGTTCCGACACTGCTTAACTCTAATCTTAGAGGTACGCTCAATGTAGGGGCAGGTATATAATATTTACTAATTACAGTTGAACATTTTCTCATTTCATAGAGGGCAAAAGGGAAGAAGAGCTATTTAGTTACTGCCAGTCTCCGAAGTTAATTTAATGTCTCTTTTAGGGTTCTATTAGTCTTATCTACTTGACCTGAACTTTGGGGTCTGTATACACAATGTAATTTCTAATTGGCTCCCAGTACTTCAGCTGAACGCTGACTTACTTTGGAAATGAAGGCGGGTCTATAAAGACTAACAGATACTTGTAACTATATTTTCTGGGTTTTACTTCTGAAAAGTCTAATTCTCAGCAGGCACTCGGTTGATTTATTTTCTCATCTTGCAGCCTGGGTCTAGCATTGGTGAGCTGGCACGCTTTACAGGCGGCAACAATGTGCTTAATCTTGGAGTTAGCATTACAAATCTTGATCTCTGTTTTTCTCAAGAGGTCTTGCATTTTGCAAATGCTTATGTGGTGTCACGGTCAGATGTTTGATCTAGTCTAGCCTTGGTCTTGGTGTAAGGCGGGTCCTCAGGCAAGGCGGTGTCTCTTGTGTCAGGCAACTGAGTCACTAGGGCTACCTTGGCTTTTAAGCAATTTTTTCTGGCGCTCTGGTCAGCCTAGTTGTTGCTTCTGGCAACAGGCGTGTTCTCTTGTTTACTTGGTCAAGTAGCTTTCTGATGTATGGAGTCATTCTCTTGCAGGCGTCTAGGGGCATAAGGTACTGACGGACTTGTACAGGGTCTATTTCTCAGATTTTAGTTCAACAAATGCTGGAACTCTGTGTCTGGCTAGGCTTATATTCTCAGTCTCAGCCTAGGCTTTAGGAAATGTTACCAGCCACTAGTCAATGTCAGGGTTCAGCTGTGCTAGCCTTTGGTGTAGCTGAAACTCGTCTTCAAGGTTTACAGTCAACACTTGAATGAGCTCTCTTCTACTTTCAGGGTTACTTTAGGCTCTGGGAGGGGCACTGAACCACATCTCTCCTAGTTACTCAGTTTATCAACAGCTAGGATGGGAGTTTTTGGTTTATTTTCTGGTCTTTGCTTGGAGCACTCTCTGGCTCAGTGGTTTTCTTCTTAACAGTAAGCATTCTGATTTTTCTCTATGGTTATACACTTTCTCAGTTTATTATTACTAAATCTTGGATACTTTCTGTAACTTCTATCTAACTTCAGAAGCTGTCTGATTATCAGCTGCTTTAATCTCCGTTGCTTCTTGATCTATAGGAGTATACTTGCAGAAGGCTTCTTGAATATGGCTTCTGCTGCACATTTCCTACTTTGGTCAAATTAGTGGGCTTTTTGCAGCTACTTTTAGACTTCTCAACAGAGCCTGGCAGTATGTCTGGAGTCTCTCCTTACCTTCTGTCATGTTGAAATTCTAGTCTAGTTGGGACAACAGGAGAAAGGTTATAATGATGTCAGCATTTGTGGTGAGTTGCTTATTATTACTAGGAACTAATTTCCTGGTCTCTGTCTGGATTCTTTCTCACTCTTCTGTGGTGAGCTGACAATAATTCTAAGGTCATTTTAACTTTCTAAGTCTTAAACTTTACACTTCTAAACATCTTCTAAAAAAAATCAACTCTTCTACTATTTGCCATATTTTCTTACTTACATACTAGATTTTGTCTACATGCCTCTCAACTAGCCTGTCATTGGGGTTGTTAACAGGTTACATCTTAGTCTTTCTTCTCAATTCATCATGCCTTTTTCTCTCAACTTCTCTTCACTGCCTCACATTCTGGACTTTGTATCTTCTAACACTGTCTTCAATTTCATTTGGCATTTCTTTCAGCACGGACACTCAGCCTGGTACTATCTTCTAACACTTACACAGCCTATCTACTTTTGTATTCCACAACCTTTTCTCTCTTTGCCTTACTCTTCAAGTGTCTCTCAACTACTTTCTGTAAATAACTTGGATGAATTGAATAGTCTTGTCTAGGATCTACTCTTTTCCTGATCTTTCTTCTATGCTGCTCAACAAAATATCGTCTGATTCTAAAAGAGAATTAGCTACTTCAATAGTAGGAATTAAGACACTATCTGCATGACTAATATCACTAATCTTTTTATGCAAAGTTACAAAATCAATAAAACTGTCACTATTATTCTAAATGCCTCACAAATGCTGCTGGACTTTAGACTAAGGCACTTCAGTGTTATTGTAAGGTAGAGGGGTGACACACATCTATTTATAATCTATGTGGCACTGCGTAATTAAGCGAACTTTGATGGCTTGAATTTGATTTCTTATATATAACACTGCTTCTTCTAATGAATTCACTTTAGCTTCTAACTTTCTGTCAATTTGCTCTTGAGCTATCAAAGCCAGAGACATATTTCTTGATAAATGAGCTACATGTTTTGCAGTATGAACTTCTTGAACTAGTGCAGCTGCAGATGCAACAACAGATCTAATTATAGTAATTAAGGCTGTTATATTTACAATTAGTGCAGCAATAAAGCGTTTCTTTCTAGCTAGAGATTGATCAATAATTTTTAGAGCTTGTAAACTTGGATCATCATACTAAGGTCTATCAATATGAACAGGTAACATAGGGAGGTTGTTGAACTAATAACAAAACGTTGACATTATCTGATGATGAAATACAATTACACAGTATACAGGATGTACAATTAACTTAAAATACACTATCATTATTAACAGATATATGAACATTTCTTTTTGAACTTTGTGACAATATATATTAGGGAGCTTGCACACAGGCACGAATAAAATGTTTTTCAGGTGCACAGTGATTGGGGATGTTAGCAGTCACTCTGGATGAAATGATATTCACATGTTGGTATAGGATCAGGCAACATTGTATCACTATTTTGGCTGCACATCACTTTTAACTCCCAGAGGATTGCTGCCAACATGTAAAAATTACTACCACTGTTCCTATGAACACTAAATACTGATTAAGGGCTGGAGGTGGATACAGCAGTGTGGAGAGAGCTAGTCTCTCAGGACACTAGGAGATTCTCTCAGCAACCTTGAGCCTCATCGGGAGTGTGAGTGGGCCCTAAAATACCTGGGATGTGGGGTGAAGGCCTGGAGTACACTCACACTCTGATATGCCTGCCCTCCCATCTAATGGGGGACAGACTCTGCCGGCTGTTGGGGGCCACATGGGCAAGGTTTGGCATCGAAGGCAAGGTGCAGGAGAGAACATTGCTACGACTTGTATTTACTTAGCTAGTCTTAAACTGCTTCTATGTTGGTGGATAGCTTCTCTAGCCATGAGAATACAACTCTTTTTCTTTCAGCTCCAAGATCTACTTCCACAGTGGAACCTGGTCTTGGTCTGTCTCTTTGCCTTCTGCCCCAGAGGGCTGTAGTTAAGACACACACACACACACAAAGTTTTAGTGCCCAGATCAAAGGACAGGACACAGGTAGACTCAGGACTTACTCTCAAGATTATAAGGCAAAGTAACTCTATCCTGACTCTATATTCACACATACACACATAGGGCCTAGTAGTCATTAGTTGGCCTCTTTGCTATTTCTACTAGCTCAGAATTGAGTAAATTATGTGACAAATGGTCAGAAATGATACTTTTCAACTTTTCAAATGATTCCTGGGTCTTAGATCCCACTAAAACTTTCAGAAACATTTCAATCTGGAAATTTGGGGGAAGGATATGTAGCTGGCTGGCTATTAATAGGCGGCAGCTGCCAGCTCTGGTTCAGGGGCAGGAAAATGCTCCACAGGCCTCCGCTGCGCAGGGGGGAGGGAGCCGTGCATCCGTAGCTTAGCTTTCTTTCACTGACTTTTGCTGCCAACACGAAGCTGCTCTGCAGATGGGGGTGAGGACATCCAGCAGGCGGCCCTCTCTACACACCACACCCACTCACTGGGTCCAGTTGCTTAGCAGCGGGTGCTAGGCAGGGCATGGGTCTCCCGCGACTTGAACTCTTTGGCTGCCGGTGGCGGCAGTTGCAGAGGGCAGGCTATCTTTGTGGGCTAGCGGGCGGGTGGATGGGTGCGTGTCCAGGTAGGGTGCAAAAGTGCCGCCTCCGCCGTGGGGTAGGGGTGGCATGGTGCACATGGGCGGGAGTCTCCGGCGAGCATGCGGGGTCCACAGAGGAGCTGGTGGACTCCTGCCTATGTGCCAGGATGGTGGAGGCATGCATGCCTGAGACAAGTGCACACACGGGCCTCTCCAATCGCGACTGCTGAGGGGAGCGTGCGTGGGACCTTGCACACACAGAGGTTGAGCTCGCCACGAAAGGCCCACAGCGTCTTTCTCCTGAGTTCCCTGGCTGCTGTCTGCTAAAAAGAGGTTACTGGGTGGCGTGACCTGGCAGCGGGAGCCCCACTCCAGACTGGCTGTAGGGGTGCCGAGAGGCAGGGCTTCCGTGGCCCTGGTTCAAGGGGGGAGGGGCCCACCCGGAGGCTTGCACAGACTCAGCAGAAGGATATAGCTAGAGGCAGGCAAATTCAGGCCTCACTGGAGTCTGGGTGGCAGCTAGAGAGGTACTGAACTCACAGGCAGATTACAGATTTCAGCCTCGGTGACGCTCGGACCACATGGCAGATAAATCCAACATGTTCATATAATGAGAATTAGCTACATGGCAGAGGAATCCAATGTGTTTATATTTAGAGGAATAGCTACAAGGCAGATTAGACCAACATGTTCATACACAGAGAGGTGGCTACATGGCTGATGAGTCCTACATGTCCCTAAACTGAGAGCTACCTACATAGCAGACAAGTCTAATATGTTCATATACAGAGAGCTACCTATGGTAGATCAGTGCAATATATCCATGCACAGAGTTCTAGCTACATGGCGGATGAGTCCAAAATGCCAATATAGAAATAGCTAGCTACATGGCAGTGTAATGCAACATTTCCATATACAGAGTTCTAGCTACATGGCAGATGAGACCAATATATCCATATATTGAGAATTTGCTACATGACAGATGAGACCAATCTGTGTATATTTATATGGCAAGCTACAATGTACATGAGTCCAACATGTTCATACACAGAGAGCTGGCTACATGGCTGATTAGTCCAACATGTCCATATACTGAGAGCTTCAACCATTTCAAGAGATACCATATGAACAAGAGCCAATGATACTCAAAGAGGAAGTCCAAAGTGCATTGAAAGTAGTGGCAAAGAACAAGGCACCAGGAATTGATGGAATAAAAATTGAAATCTTTCAGGAAAGTGAGGCAGCACAGGAGGCACTCACTCATCTCTGCCAAGA
>NW_006409027.1:431855-433576 GCF_000296735.1 Chrysochloris asiatica | reverse complement strand
TTCGTTCTGCTGTGCATGGGGTCGCTATGAGTCGGTTCCGACTCGATGGCACCTGAAAACAACAACAACCTATATGGCAGACATGTCTAATATGTTCATATACAGAGAGCTACCTATGGTTGATCAGTCCAACATATCCATGCACATAGAGCTAGCTACATGGCAGACGAGTCCAAAATGTGCATATACAGAGAACTAGCTACATGGCAGAGTAATGCTACATTTTCTTATGCAGAGTTCTAGCTATATGGCAGATGGCTCCAACGTGTCCAAATACTGAGAGCTAGCTACATGGTAGAGTATTCCATCATGTCCATATAATGAGAACTAGCTACATGGCAGATGAGTCCAACATGTCCATATACTGATTATTGGCTACATGGCAGATGTGTCCAACATGTCCATATACTGAGGGTTAGCTACATGGCAGACAAGTCCAACATGTGTATATATAGAGAACGAGCTACAAGGCAGATGAATCCAATATGTTCATGCAGAGAGACCTGGCTTCATGGCTGATGAGTCCCACATGTCGATATATAAAGACCTAGCTACATGGAAGACAATTCTCATATGTTAGTATTTAGAGAGCTACCAACATGGCAGATCAGTCCAACAGATCCATGTACATAGAGCGAGATACATAGCAGATGAGACCAAAATGTCCTTATAGAGAGAGCTACCTACATGGCAGTGTAGTGCAACAATTCAATACACAGAGTTCTAGCTACATGCAGATGAGTCTAATGTGTTCGTATACTGAGAGCTAGCTACTTGGCAGAGTAGTCCATCATGTCCATATACAGAGTACTAGCTACATGGCAGAGGAGTCCAACATGTCCATGTACTGACAGTTAGCTACATGGCAGATGAGTCCAGCATGTGTATGCATAGAGGACTAGCTACAAGGCAGATGAGTCCAACATGTTCATACAGAGAGAACTGGTTAATGGCTGATGAATCCAACATGTCCATATGCTTAGAGCTAGCTACATGGCAGACAAGTCGAATATGTTTTTTGTTTTGTTTTGTTTTTAATGTTTTATTGTGAGTTATGTGATAGTTTACATGGGAGAACATTGGTTTTACATTAATTCTATCATATATCGTCTCATTGCCATGGTTACAATCCCCTCCATGCAATCCTTCCTGCGTGTCCCCCAGGTCTTCAGCACACAGTCACTCTCCCTCTCTGAATTTAAAGTCTCCAGCTGCTCCATTGCTCTACGTCATAATCTCTGGCTCCATTTCAGGCATCACTGCTTCTCTGGCTAGGGTCCCGGTCTCTGCTCTTCTCCCTTGATGGTCCTAGGAACCTCTGCTCTTAGACTGAAAATTAATCACTCCCCTCCTTGCTATAAAATGTCCACCTTTACATTTTCAACCTTCACAATCAGTCCTGATAACAATTATTCACTATTGTATCACAACAGACCCTTCTGTATTTCATTGCATCAGCCCTGGCTAGTCAGATTGAATATTACTCACTGGAGATTCTACCTTCCTCCAGGCCCTCTGGATCTATGTTCCCTCTTGAAAGATTGTAAGCCAGTCACTTCTTTCCTTTGTAGTCCCCCCGCCCCCCATTTTGGGTAGCCAATGTCCAAGTTGCCCATCTCTGTCTACTCTGTTTGTAGAGGGTGTGCGAATGATTCATGCTGTTAGTACTTGTTCCCTCTTTTGAGTTACTGCTTCCATAGGTGTAGGTCAAGTTCATCAAA
>NW_006409027.1:427493-430597 GCF_000296735.1 Chrysochloris asiatica | reverse complement strand
CTCCATCTTTTTGCTATTGTAAATAGTGCTGCTATGAACATTACTGTGCATATAACTTCTCAGATTGTGACTCTTTTTTCTTGTGGGTAAATACCAAGTAGAGGAATTGCTGGATCATAAGGTTTTTCTATTTTCAACATTCTGAGGAAATGCCATATTGCTTTCCATAGAGGTTGGACCATTTTGCAGTCTCACCAGCAATGCAAGAGTGTCCCAGTCGAATATGTTCTTATACAGAGATCTCCCTACATGACAGGTCATTTCAACATATCCATTCACAAAGAGGGAGCTATATGGCAGACAAGTCCAAAATGTCCATATACAAAGAGCTAGTTTCATGGCAGAATAGTGCAACATTTCCATATACAGAATTCTAGCAACATGGCAGATGGATACAATGTGTCCATATACTGAGAGCTAGCTACTTTGCAGAGTAGTTCATCATGTCCATATACAGAGAACTAGCTTCATGCCAGATGAGTCCAACATGTCCATATACGGAGAATTAACTACATGGCAGATGAGTCCAACATGTGTATATATAAAGGACTAGATATAAGGCAGATGAGTCCAACATGTCCATATACTGAGAGTTAGCTACATGGCAGATGAGTACAACATGTCCATATACTGAGAGTTACCTACAGGGCAGATGAGACTAATATGTATATATATATGGAGGATTAGCTACAAGGCAGATGACTGCAACATGTTCATTTGGAAAGAGCTGTCTATATGGCTGATGAGTCTCACATGTCCATATACTGTGAGTTAGCTACATGGCAGAGTAGTGGAACAGTTCCATATACAGAGTTCTAGCTACATGGCAGATGTGCCCAAAATGTCCATATACGGAGAGTTATCTACATGGCAGATGAGTCCAACATGTGTATATTTAGAAGGCTAGCTACGTGGCAGAGAAGTCCAATATCTTCATATAAATAGAACACCTGCATAGCAGATCAGTCCAACATATCCATGTACAGAAAACTAGCTGCAGGTCAAACGAGTCAAAAATATCCATATACAGAGAGATAGGTACATGGCAGAATAATGCAACAGTTCCATATACAGTGTTCTAGCGACATGGCAGATGAGTCTATCGTGTCCATATACAGAGAGTTAGCTACATGTCAGAATAGTGCAAGATTTCCATATACAGGGTGCTAACTATATGGCAGATGACTCCAACGTGTCCATATAATGAGAGCTAGCTAAATGGCAAAGTAGTCCAACATGTCCATATACAGAGTACTAGCTACATGGCAGATTAGTCCAATATCTTCATATACAGAGAGACACATGCATATCAGATCAGTCCAACATATCCATTTACAGAAAGCAAGCTACATGCCAGATGAGTCCAAATTGTCCATATACACAGATCAAGCTTCATGTCAGAGTAGTGCAACATTTCCATATAAAAAGTTCAAGCTACATTTCAGATGAGTCCAATGTGTCCAAACACAGAGAGCTAGATACAAGGCAGAGTAGTGCAAAATTTCCATATACAGAGTTGTAGTTACATGGCAGCATAGTCCAATATGTCCATATACTGAGAGCTGGCTACATGGCAGTGTAGTCTAACACATCCATATACAGAGTGCTAGCTTCATGATGGATGAGTCCAACATGTCCCTAAATTGAGAGTTAGCTACATGTCGGATAAATCCAATATGTGTATATTTAGTGGGCTAGCAAAAGTCAAATAAGTCCAACATGTTCATACTCAGAGAGCTGGCTACATGGCAGATCACTCCAACTTATCCATGTACAGAGAGCTAGCTACATGGCAGACGAGTCCAAAATGTCCATATACAGAGAGGTAGCTACTTGGCAAAGTAGTGCAACATATCCATATACAGGCTTTTAGCTACATGGCAGATGAGGCCATCGTGTCCATATACAGAGAGCTAGCCACATGGCAGAGTGGTGCAACATTTCAATACACAGAGTTCTGGATACATGGCAGATGAGTCCAAAGTGTGCATACACTGAGAGGTAGCTAAATGGCAGAGGAGTCCATCACATCTAAATACAGAGTACTAGCTACGTAGCAGACGAGTAACATGTACATATATGGAGAGTTAGCTATAAGGCAGGTGAGTCTCATATCTAACTACATAGCAGATCAGTCCTATATATCCACGTTCAGAGAGCTAACTACCTGGCAAACGAGTCCAATATGTTCATATGCTGAGAACTACCTACATGACTGATCAATCCGCCATATCCATGTACAGAGAACTAGCTACATGGCAGACAAGTCCAATATACCAATACACAGAGAGCAAGCTACATAACAGAGTAGTGCAAAATTTCCATATACAGAGTTCTAGCTACATGATAGATGAGTCCAACATGTCTATATACAAAGAACTAGCTACATGGCAGAGTAGTGCAACATTAACATTTGCACAGTTTTAGCTACATGGAAGACAATTCCAATGTGTCCATATGCAGAGAGCCAGCTACACGGAAGAGTAGTCCAAAATATCCATATTCAAAGTAATAGCTACATGGCACATGAGTCCAACATTTGTATATTTAAAGGGCTAGCTACAAGGTAGATGAGTCCAACATGTTCATCAAAAGAGATTTGGCTACATGGAAGATGAATCCAACATGTCCATATACTGAGACTTAGCTACGTGGCAGATGAGTCCCACATGTGTATATTTGGAGGGTTTACTACAAAAGAGTAGAGTGCAACATATTCACATAAAGAAAGCTATGAACATGGCTGATGAGTCCAACAGGTACATATACTCAGATCTAGCTATATGGCAGAAATGCCCAATATGTTCATATACAGATAGCTAACGATACAGCAGATCAGTTCAACATATCCATGTACAGAGTTCTAGCTAAATGGCAGATAAGTCCAAAGTGCACATATACAAAGAGCTAGCTACATGGCAGAGTAATGCAACATTTCCATACACAGAATTCTAGCTACATGGCAGATGACGCCAACGTGTCCATATATAGAGAGCTAGCTACATGTCAGAGTAGTGCAACATTTCCATATACAGAGTTCTGGATACATGGCAGATGAGTCTAATATGTCCATATACAGAGAGCTAGCTACATGGCAGAGTAGT
>NW_006409027.1:423940-427393 GCF_000296735.1 Chrysochloris asiatica | reverse complement strand
TTCCATATACAGAGTTCTGGATACATGGCAGATGAGTCTAATATGTCCATATACAGAGAGCTAGCTACATGGCAGAGTAGTGCAACATTTCCATATAGGGAGATGTAGCTAAATGGCAGATGAGTACAACGTGTCCATATACTGAGAGCTAGCTACATGGTAGAGAAGTTCAACTTGTTCATATACAGAGAATTATCTATATGGCAGATCAGTCCAACATATCCATGTACAGAGAGTTAGAAACATGGCAGACTAGTACAAAATATCCATATACAGAGAGATAGCTCCATGGAAGAGTAGTGCATCATTTCCATATACAGAGTTCATGTTACATGGCAGATGAGTCCAACATGTCCATATACAGAGAACTAGCTACATGGTAGAGTAGTGCAACATTTCCATATATTGATTTCTAACTACATGGCAGAAGAGTCCAACATGTCTATGTACAGCATAGTAGCTACATGGCAGTTTAGTCCATTATGTCCATACATTGAGAGTTAGATACATGGCAGATGAGTCCAACATGGGTATATTTAGAGGGCTCAATACAAGGCAGATGAGTCCAACATGTTCATACATAGAGAGCTGGCTACATGGCTGATGAATCCAACATGTCTATATACTGAGAGGTAGCTACATGGCAGGCAAGTCCAATATGTTCATATACAGAGCGCTACATGTCATATGAGTCCAAAATGTCAATATACAGAGGGCTAGCTACATGGCAGAGTACTGCAACATGTCCATATACACTGTTCTAGTTACATGGCAGAAGATTCAAACATGTCCATATACAGGGAGCTAGCTACATGGAAGATGAGTCCAATATGTGTATATTTAGAGGGCTAGCTACATGTCAGATGAGTTCAATATGTCCATACAGAGAAAGGTGGCTACATGGCTGATGAATCCAACTTGTCCATATACAATGAGTTAGCCACATGGCAGTGTAGTGCAACATTTCGATATACAGTGTTCTAGGTACATGGCAGATGACTCCAAGGTTTCCATATACTGAGAGCTAGCTACATGGCAGAGTAGTCCAACATGTCCATATACACAGCACTAGCTACATGACAGACGAGTTAAACGTGTCCATATACTGAGAGTTAGCTATGTGGCAGATGAGTCCCACATGTGTATATTTGGAGGGCTTACTACAAAAGAGTAGAGTGCAACATATTCACACACAGAGAGCTAATTACATGGCCGATGAGTCCAACAGGTCCATATACTCAGATCTAGCTATGTGGCAGAAATGTCCAATATGTTCATATACAGAGAGCTAACTATACAGCAGATCAGTTCAACATATCCATGTACAGAGTTCTAGTTACATGGCAGATAAGTCCAACGTTTACATATACCGAGAGCTAGCTACATGGCAGAGTAATGCAACAGTTCCATATACAAAATTCTAGCTACATGGCAGATGAGGCCAACGTATGCATATACGGAGAGCTAGCTGCATAGCAGAGTAATGCAACATTTCCATATACAGTGTTCTAGCTACATGGCAGATGATTCCAATGTGTCCATATACTGAGAGCTAGCTATATGGCAGCATAGTCCAACATGTCCATATACTGAGAGCTAACTACATGGCAAATGAGTCCAACATATATGTATTTATATAAAGACTAGCTACAAGGCAGATGAGTCCAACATGTTCATACAGAGAGAGCTGGCTACATGGCTGATGAGTCCAACATGTTCATATACTGAGAACTAGCTACATGACAGACAAGTCGAATATGGTCATATACAGAGAGCTTCCTACATGGCAGATCAGGCAAACATAAGAGTCCAAAATGTCCATATAGAGAGTGATAGCTACATGGAAGAGTAGTGAAACATTGCCATATACAGAGTTCTAGCTACATCCATGTACAGAGAGCTAGCCAAATGGCAGACGAGTCCAAAATGTCCATATACAGAGAGCTAGGTACATGGCAGAATTGTGAAATATTTCCATATAAAGAGTTCATATGGAGAGAGATGTCTACATGTCTGATGAGTCCCACATGTCCATATACAGAGAGCAAACTAAATGGCAGACAAGTCCAATATTTTCATATACAGAAAGCTACCTACATGGCAGATCAGTTCAACATATCCATGCACAGAGAGCTAGCTACATGGCAGAGGAGTCCAAAATGTCCATATACAGAAAGGTAGCTACATGGCATATACAGAAAGCTGCAACATTTCCATATACAGAGTTCTAGCTACATGACGTATGAGTCCAACATGTCCATATAATAAGAGCTAGCTAAATGGCAGAGTACTCCAATGTATGCAAATATAGTGTACTAGCTACATGGCAGATGAATCCAATATGTCCATATACTGAGTGTTAGCTACATGGAAGATGAGTCCAACATGTGTATATTTAGTGGAATACCTACAAGGCAGATGAGCCCAACATGTTCATACACAGAGAGCTGGCTACATGTCTGATGAGTCCAACTTGCTCATATACTGAGAGCTAACTACATGGCAGAGTAGTCCAATATGATCATATACAGAGAGCTAGTTACATGGCAGATGAGCCCAACATGTCCATATTCTGAGAGTTAGCTACAAGACAGATGAGTCTATCTTGTGTATATATAGGTAACTACCTACAAGGCAGATGAGTGCACCATGTTCATACAGAGAGAGATGGCTACATGGCTGATGAGTCCAACATGTTCATATACAGAGAGTTAGCTACATGGCAGTCAAGTCCAATATGTTCCTATACTACCTACATGGCAGAACTACCTACATGGCAGATCAGTCCAACATATCCATGCACAGAGAGCTAGCTACATGGCAGATGAATCCAAAATATCCATAAACAGAGTGCTAGTTACATGGCAGGGTAGTGCAACATTTCCATATACAGAGATCTATCTACATGGAAGATGAGTCCAACGTGTTCATATACTGTGAGTTAGCTACGTGACAGATGAATCCAACATGTATATATTTAGAGGTCTACCTACAAGGCAGATGAGCCCTACATGGTCATACACAGAGAGCTGGCTACATCGCCATTGAGTCCAACATGTCCATATACTGATAGCTACCTATATGACAGACAAGCCCAATATGATCATATACAGAGAGCTACCTATGGCAGGTCAGTCCAATGTATCCATCAACAGAGAGCTAGCTACATGGCATAAGAGTCCAAAATGTCCATATAGAGAGTGATAGCTACATGGAAGAGTAGTGAAACATTGCCATATACAGAGTTCTAGCTACATGGCAGACAAGTCCAACGTGTGCATATACTGAGAGCTAGGTACTTGGCAGAGTAGTGCAACATATCCATATACAAACTACAAGCTATATGGCAGATGATTCCAACATGCCACATAAAGAGAGTTAGCTATATGGCAGATGAGACCTACATGTGTACATTTATAGGGCAAGCTAAAAGGCAGATGAGTCCAACATGTT
>NW_006409027.1:421597-423840 GCF_000296735.1 Chrysochloris asiatica | reverse complement strand
TCATATACAGAGAGCTACCTACATGGCAGATCAGTCCAACATATCCATGCACAGAGAGCTAGCTACATGGCAGATGAGACCAAAATATCCATATACAGAAACTAGTTGCATGGCAAAGTCGTGCTAAATTTCCATAAACAGTGTTCTAACGACATGGCAGATGAGTCTAATGTGTTCATAAACTGAGAGCTAGCTACATGGCAGAGTAGTCCAACATGTCCATATACTGAGTACTAGCTACATTGCAAATGACTCCAACACGTTCATATACTGAGACTTAGCTACATGGCAGATGAGTCGAACATGTGTATATAGAGAGGAGTAAGTATAGGCAGATGAGTCAAACATGTTCATACAGAGAGAGCTGGCTTCATGGCTGATGACTCCAACATGTGTATATATAGAGGAATAGAAACAAGACAGATGAGTTCAACATGTTCATATGGAGAGAGTTGACTACATGTTTGATGAATCCCACTTATACGTATACAGAGAGCTACCTATATGGTGGTCAAGTCTAATATGTTCAAATACAGAGAGCTACTTACATGGCAAATCAGTCCAACATATCCATGCACAGAGAGCCAGCTACCTGGTAGAGAAGTTCAACATGTCCATATTCAGAGTACTAGCTACATGGCAGATGAGACCAACATGTCCATATACTGAGAGATAGCTACATGGCAGAAGAATCCAACATTTGTATAGATAGAAGACTAGATACAAGGCACATGATTTCAACATGTTCATACAGAGAGAGCTGGCTTCATGGTTGATGTGTCCCTTATGTCCATATACAGAGAGCAAGCTAAATAGGAGTCAAGTCCAATATGTTCATATACAGAGAGCTACCTACATGGCAGATCAGTCCGAATATCTATGCACAGAGAGCTAGCTACATGGCAGAGGAGTCCAAAATGTCCATATACAGAAAACTAGCTACATGGCATATACTGAAAGATAGCTGCATTTCCATATACAGAGTTCTAGCTACATGACGTATGAGTCCAAGGTGTCCATAAAATGAGAGTTAGCTAAATGGCAGAGTACTACAATGTGTGCAAATATAGTGTACTAGGTACATGGCAGATGAGTCCAACATGTCCACATACTGAGAGTTAGCTACATGGAAGATAAGTCCAACATGTGTATATTTAGTGGACTACATACAAGGCAGATGATCTCAACATGTTCATACACATAGAGCTGTCTACATGTCTGATGAGTCCATCTTGTCCATATACTGAGAGCTAACTGCATGGCAGAGTAATCCAATATGTTCATAAACAGAGAGTTAGTTACATGGCAGATGAGTCCAACATGTCCATATAAAGTGTACTAGCTACATGGCAGATGAGTCCAACATGTCCATATTCTGAGAGTTAACTACAAGACAGATGAGTCCATCTTGTGTATATAAAGGGGACTAGCTGCAAGGCAGATGAGTGCAACATGTTCATACAGAGAGAGAAGGCTACATGGCTGATGAGTCCAACATGTCCATATACAGAGAGCTAGCTACATGGCAGAGAAGTCTAATATGTTCCTATACAGAGAACTACCTACAAGGCAAATCAGTCCAACATATCCATGCACAGAGAGCTAGCTACAAGGCAGACGAGTCCAAAATGTCTATATACGGAGAGCTAGCTACATGGCAGTGTAGTGCAACATTTCCATGTACAGAGTTATAGCTACATGGTAGATGAGTCCAACATGTCCATATACAGAGAGGTAGGTACATGCCAGAGTAGCCTCACATGTCCATATAAAGAGTACTAGTTACATGGCAGATGAATACAATATGTCCATATACTGAGAGATAGCTACAAGGCAGATGAGTCCAACTTGTGTATATATAGGGGAATAGCTAAAACGCAGAGGCGTCCTACATATTCATACAGAGAGAAATGGCTCCATGGCTGATGAGTCCAACATGTCCATATAGAGTCCTAGCTACAAGGCATACAAGTCCAACATGTCCATATACAGCGAGCTAGCTACATGGCAGAATAATGCAACCTTTCCATATACAGACTTCTAGCTACATGACAGATGTGTACAACATGTCCATATACAGAAAGCTAGCTACATGACAGAGTAGTCCAACATGTTCATATACAGTGTACTAGCTACATGGCAGATGAGTGCATCATATCAATATACTGAGAGCAAACTACATGTCTGATGATTCCAAAATGTGTATATATAGAGGACTAGCTACAAATTACATGAGTCCATGG
>NW_006409027.1:420017-420676 GCF_000296735.1 Chrysochloris asiatica | reverse complement strand
TACAGATTTCTAGCTACATGGCAGATGATTTCAACATGCCCAAATACAGAGAGCAAGCTATATGGCAGAATAGTCCTACATGTCCATATACAGAGTACTAGCTACATAGCAGGTGAGTCCAACATGTACATATAGTGAGAGCTAGCTACACGGCGGATGAGTCCAACAAGTGTATATGTAGAGGGCTAGCTACAAGATACATGAGTCCAACATGTCCATATACTGAGAGGTAGCTACATGTCAGAGTATTACAACATGTCCATTTACAGAGTTCTAGTAAATGGCAGATTAGAGGAACATATCCATATCCTGAGAGTGAGCAACATGCAAGATAAATCCAACATGTGTATATTTAGAGGGTTACCTACAAGGCAGAATGAGTCCAACATGTTCATACACAGAGAGCTGGCTGTATGGCTGATGAGTTCAACATATCCATTTACAGAGAGTTATCTACATGGTACACAAGTCCAATATGTTCATATACAGAGAGGAACCTACATGGCAGATGAGTCCGATGTGTCCAAATAGTGAGAACTAGCTAAATGGTAGAGTAGTCCAACATTTCCATAAACTGAGTACTAGCTATTTGGCAGATGAGTCCAAAATATCCATATACTGAGAGTTAGCTACATGGCAGATGAGTCCAACATGTGTAT
>NW_006409027.1:410653-419832 GCF_000296735.1 Chrysochloris asiatica | reverse complement strand
CTAGCTATATGGTAGAGTAGTGCAACATTTCCATATATAGAATTCTAGCTACATGGCAGATGAGTCCAACATATCCATATACTGACAGCTAGCTACATGGCAGAGTAGTACAACATGTCCATATACAGAGTACTAGCTACATGGTAGATGAGACCAACATGTCCATATACTGAGAGTTAGCTACATGGCAGATGAGTTCAACATGTCTATATACATGTCTATATACATGACAGACAAGTCCAATATGTTCACGCACAAAGAGCTGGCTACATGGATGATAAGTCCAACATATCCATATACAGAGAGATAGCTACATGTTAGACAAGTCCAATATGGTCATACACAGAGCACTAACTTCATAGCAGATCATTCCAACATATCACTGCACAGAGAGCTAGATACATGCAGATGAGTCCAAAATACCCATATACAGAGAGACAACTATGTGGCAGAGTATTACAACCTTTCCATATACAGAGTTCTAGCTTCATGCAGATGAGTAGAAAGTTTCCATATACCGAGAGCTAGCTTCATGGGAGACTAGACCAACATATGTATATACAGAGTACTAGGTATATGGCAAATGAGTCCAACATGCCCATATTGTGAGAGTTAGTTACATGACAGATGATTCCAATATGTGTATATTTAGAGGGCTAGCTACAAAGCATATGAGTCCAACAGGTTCATACATAGAGAGCTGGATACATGGCTGGTGAGTGCAACATTTTCATATCCTCAGTGCTAGCTATATGGCATATAAGTCGAATATGTTCATATACAGATAGCTACCTACATGACCGATCAATCTAACATAATCATGTATGGAGAGCTAGCCACATGGCAGGTGAGTCCAATATGTCCTTATAGAGAGAGCTAGCTACATGGTAGTGTAGTGCAACATTTCAATATACAGAGTAATAGCTACATGGGAGACAAGTCCAACGTGTCCATATACTGAGAGCTAGCTACATGACAGGGTAGTCCAACATGTCCATATACAGAGTACTAACTACATGGCAGATGAGACCATCATGTCAATATACTGAGAGTTAGCTATTTGGCAGATGAATCCAACTTGTGTATATATAGAGGACGAGGTAAAAGGCAGACAAGTCCCATATGTTCATTTAGAGAGAGATACATACATGGCAGATTATTCCAAAATATCCATATGTAGAAAGCTAGCTACATGGGAGAGTAGTTCAACATTTCCATACTCAGAGACCTAGCTACATGGCAGATGAATCCAACATGTCCATATTCAGAGAGCTAGCTACAAGTCAGATGAGTCCAGCATGTTCAAACACAGAGAGCTGGCTGTATGGCTGATGACTCCAACAAGTCCATATGCAAAGATCTAGATACTTGGCAGACAAGTCCAATATGTTCATATACAGAGAGCTACATTCATGGCAGATCAGTCCAACATATCCATGTGCAGAGAGCTGGTTACATGACAGACGAGTCCAAAATGTCCATATACAGAATGTTAGCTACATTGCAGAGTAGTGCAACATTTCCATATACAGAGTTCAAGCTACATGGCAGATGATTCCAACGTGTCCATATACTGAGAGTTAACTACATGGCAGATGAGCCCAACATATGTATATTTAGAAGGCTAGCTACAAGGCAGACGAGTCCAACATGTTCATACAGAGAGAGCTGGCTCCATGGTTGATGAGCCAACATGTCCATATACTGAGAGCTAAATACATGGCAGACAAGTCAAATATATTCATATATAGATAGATACCTACATGTCAGATTAGTCCAATATATCTATGTATAGGGAGTTAGCCACATTTCAAAAGAGTCCAAAATGTCCATATACAGAGATCTAGCTACTTGGAAGATGTGTCCAACGTGTCCATATAATGAGAGCTAGCTACATGGCAGAGTATTACAACATGTCAATATACAGAGTAGTAGCTACATGGCAGATGATTCCCACATGTCCATATACTGAGAGTTAGCTACGTGGCAGATGAGTCCAACATGTGTATATATAGAGGACTAGCTACAAGGCAGATGAGTCCAACCTGTTCATACAGAGAGAGCTGGCTACATGGCTGATGACTCCAACATGTTCATATACAGAGAGCTATTTACATGGAAGACAAGTCCAAAATGTCCCTATAGAGTGAGCAAGATACATGGCAGAGCAGTGCAACATTTCCATATACAGAGTTCTAGGTACATGGAAGATTAATCCAAAATGTACATATTCTGAGAGATAGCTACATGGCAGATCAGTCCAACACATCCTTGCACAGAGAGTTAGCTACATGGCAGATGAGTTCAAAATGTCCATATACAGAGAGCTAGCTACATGGCAGCGTAGTCCAACATGTCCATATACAGAATTCTACCTACATGGCAGATGAGTCCAATGTGTCCAAATAGTGAGAGCTAGCTAAATGGCAGAGTAGTTCAACATTTCCATAAACAGAGTACTAGCAATATGGCAGATGAGCCTAAAATGTTCATATACTGAGAGTTAGCTGCATGACAGATGAGTCCAACATGTGTATATTTAGAGGGTTACCTACAAGGCAGAATGAGTTCAACCTATTCATCCACAGAGAGCTGACTACATGGCTGATGAATGCAACATGTCTGTATCCTCAGAAATAGCTACACCACAAACAAGTTCAATATGTTCATATACAGATACGTAACTACATGGAGATCATTCCAATATATCCATGGATAGAGAGCTAGCCATATGGCAGATGAGTCCAAAATGTCCATATAAAGAGAGCTAGCTATATGTTAGAGTAGTGCAACATTTCCATATATAGAGTTCTAGCTACATGGCAGATGAGTCCAACTTGTCCTTATACTTACAGCTAGCTACATGGCAGAGTAGTACAACATGTCCATGCACAGATTACTGGGTACATGGTAGATGAGACCAACATGTCCATATACTGAGAGTTAGCTACATGGCAGATGAGTTCAACATGTCTATATACAGAGAGCTAGCTACATGACAGACAAGTCCAATTTGTTCACACACAGAGAGCTGGCTACATGGCTGATGAGTCCAACATATCCATATACAGAGAGATAGCTACATGTTAGACAAGTCCAATATGGTCATATACAGAGAGCTACCTACATGGCAGATCATTCCAATATATCCCTGCACAGAGAGCTAGATACATGCAGACAGTCCAAAATATCCATACACAGAGACAGCTATGTGGCAGAATATTGCAACCTTTTCATATACAGAGTTCTAGCTTCATGGCAGATGAGTACAAATTGTCCATATACTGATAGCTAACTACATGGCCGACTAAACCAACATATGTATATACATAGTACTAGGTACATGGCAGATGAGTCCAACATGTCCATATTGTGAGAGTTAGCTACATGACAGATGATTCCAACATGTGTATATTTAGAGGACTAGCTTCAAGGCAGATGAGTCCAACATGTTCATACACAGAGAGCTGTCTCCATGGCAGTTGAGCCCAACATGTTCATATACTGAGAGTAAGCTACATAGCAGAGAAGTCCAACATGTGTATATTTAGAGGGCTAGCTACAAAGCATATGAGTCTAACAGGTTCATACATAGAGAGCTGGATACATGGCTGGTGAGTGCAACATTTTCATATCCTCAGAGCTAGCTATATGGCATATAAGTCGAATATGTTCATATACAGATAGCTACCTACATGACAGATCAATCTAACATAATCATGTACGGAGAGCTAGCCACATGGCAGATGAGTACAAAATGTACTTATAGAAAAAGCTATTACATGATAGTGTAGTGCAACATTTACATATGCAGAGTTCTAGCTACATGACAAAGGAATCCATCATGTCCATATACTGAGAGATAGCTACATGGCAGACTAGTCCAACATGTCCATATACAGAGTACTAACTACATGGCAGATGAGACCATCATGTCAATATACTGATAGTTAGCTATTTGGCAGATGAGTCGAACATGTGTATATATAGAGGACGAGGTAAAAGGCAGACAAGTCCATTATGTTCATTTAGAGAGAGCTACATACATGGCAGATTACTCCAAAATATCCATATGCAGAAAACTAGCTACATGGCAGAGTAGTGCAACATTTCCTTATTCAGAGACCTAGCTACATGGAAGATGAATCCAACATGTCCATATACAGAGAGCTAGCTACAAGGCAGATGAGTCCAACATGTTCAAACACAGAGAGCTGGGTGTATGGCTGATACTCCAATATGTCCATATGCAGAGATCTAGCTACATGGCCTACTAGTCCAATATGTTCATATGCAAAGAGCTAACTACATGGTAGATCAGTCCAACATATCCACACACAGAGAGCTGGCTACGTGACAGATGAGTCCAAAATGTCCATATACAGAGCGACATCTACATGGCAGAGTAGTGCAACATTTCCATAAACAGAGTTCTAGCTACAGGGAAGATGAGTCCAACATGTCCATATACTGACAGCTAGCTACATGGCAGATTAGTCCAACATGTTCATATACTGAGAGTTATATGCATGGCCAATGAGTCTAATATCTTCATAAACAGAGAGCAACTTGCATTTCAGATCAGTCCAACATATCCACATACAGAGAGCTAGCTATATGGCAGACGAGTCCAAAATGTCCTTATACAGAGAGCAACCTGCATATCAGATCAATCTAATATATGCATGTACAGAAAGCTGCTACATGGCAGATGAGTCCAAACTGTCCATAAATAGAGAGTAAGCTACATGGCAGAGTAGTTCAACATTTCCATATACAGAATTCAAGCTACATGTCAGATGAGTCCAAGGTGTCCATACCAAGAGAGCTAGCAACATGGCAGAGTAGTGCAACATTTCCATATACAGAGTTGTAGTTACATGGCAGAGTAGTCCAATGTTTCCATATACTGAGAGCTAGCTACATGGCAGAGTAGACCAACATGTCCATATACTGAGTACTAGCTCTATGGCGGTTGAGTCCAATATGTCCATAAACTGAGTGTTAGCTACATGTCACATAAGCCCAACATGTGTATATTTAGAGGGCTAGTAAAAGGCAAATGAATCCAAGATGTTCGTACTCAAATAGCTGGCTACATGGCAGATCTTTCCAACATATCCATGTACAGAGAGCTAGCTACATGGCAGACGAGTCCAAAATGTCCATATACACAGAGGTAGCTACTTGGCAGAGTAATGCAACATTTCCATATACAGAATATACCTACATGGCAGATGAGGCCAACGTGTCCATATACAAAGAGCTAGCTACATGGCAGAGTAGACCAACATGTCCATATACAGAGTACTAGCTACATGGGGGTTGAGTCCAATATGTCACTATACTGAGAGTTAACTACATGGCAGATGAGTCTAACATGTGTATACTTAGAGAGCTCATAATAAGGCAGATGAATCCAACATGTTCTTACACAGACAGCTGGCTACATGGCTGATGATTCCTACATGTCCATATACTGAGAGATAGCTACATGGCAGACAAGTCCAATATGTTCATGTACAGAGAGCTACCTACATGACAGATCAGTCGAACATATTCATGTACATTGAACTAGCTATATGGCAGAGCAGTGCAATATTTCCATATACAGAGTTCTCTCCCCATGGCAGATGAGTCCAACGAGTCCATATACAAAGAGCTAGCTACATGGCAGAGTAGTGCAACATTTCCATATACAGAGTTCTAGCTGCATGTCAGATGAGTACAACCTGTCAATATACTGAGAGCTAGCTACATGGCAGACTAGTCCAACATGTCCATATAGAGTGTTCTAGCTACAGGGCAGATGTTTCCAACATGTTCATATATGGAGAGTTAGCTATATGGCAGATGAATCCAACATGTGTATATTTAGAGGGCTAGCTACAAGGCAGATGAGTCCAACATGTTCATACACAGAGAGCTGACGACATGACTGATGAATCCAACATGTCCATATACAGAGAGTTAGTTACATGGTAGAGAAGTCCAATAAATTCATATATAGAGAGCGATCTAAAAGGCAGATTACTCCAAAAAATCCATGTACAGAGTGCTAGCTACAAGGCTGACAAGTCCAAAATGTCCTTATACAGAGAGCAAGCTATATGGCAGAGCAGTGCAATATCTCCACATTCAGAGTTCTAGCTACATTGCCGATGAGTCCAATGTGTACATATACTGAGAGCTAGATACATGGCACATTAGTCCAACATGTCCATATACAGAGTACTAGCTACATGGCAGAGGAGTTCAACATGTCCATATACTGAGAGTTAGCTACATGGCAGAGGAGCCCAACATGTGTATATTTAGAGGGCTCGAAACAAGGCAGATGACTCCAACATGTTCATACACAGAGCTGGCTACATGGCTGATAAGTCCAATATGTTCATATACTGAGACCTAGCTATATTACAGACAAGTCCAATATGTTCATATACAGAGAGCTATCTACATGGCAGATCAGCCCAACTTATACATTCACAGAGAGCTAGCTAGATGACAGACGAGTCCAAAATGTCCATATACACAGAGATAGTTACATTGCAGACTAGTGCAACATTTCCATATACAGAATTCTAACAACATGGCAGAGTAGTCCAACATGTACATATACAAAGACCTAGCTACATGGCAGAGTAGAGCAGTATTTCCATATACAGACTTCTATCTACATGGCAGATGAGTCCAATACGTCCACATATTGAGACCTAGTTACATGGTAGAGTCGTCATACATGTCCATGTACAGAGTACTAGTTACATTGCAGATAAGTCCAACATGTCCATATACTGAGGGTAAGCAACATGGGAGATGAGTCCAACATGTGTATATTTTGAGGGCTAGCTACAAGACAGGTGAGTCCAATATGTTCATACACAGAGAGCTTGCTACATGTCTGATGAGTCCAACATATACATATACTGAGAACTATCTACATGACAAACAAGTCCAACATATTAATATAAAGAGAGCTACCTTCATAGCAGATCAGTCCAACATATCCATGTACAGAGAACTAGCTACATGGCAGACAAGTACAAAATGTCCATATATAGAGAGAGTTCTGGATACACGGCAGATGAGTCTAACGTGTCCATATACAGAGAGATAGCTACATGTCAGAGTAGTGCAATATTTCCATATACAGGGTTCTAGCTACATATCAGATGAGTATAACGAATGCATATACTGAGAAGTGCTAAATGGCAGAGTAGTGAACCTGTTCATATACAGAGTACTAGCTACATGGCAGATGAGTCTAACATGTCCATATACGGAGAGTTAGCTACAAGGCAGATGAGTCCCCTATCTTCATATACAGTGAGCTACCTACATGGCAGATCAGTCTAACA
Organism: Chrysochloris asiatica; assembly: GCF_000296735.1. Classification (NCBI taxonomy): domain Eukaryota; kingdom Metazoa; phylum Chordata; class Mammalia; order Afrosoricida; family Chrysochloridae; genus Chrysochloris; species Chrysochloris asiatica. The sequence goes on along the minus strand of NW_006409027.1, from coordinate 412,471 downwards.
TATCCATGTACAGAGAACTAGCTACATGACTGATGAATCCATTATGTCCAAATTCAGAGAGCTAGCTACATGGCAGAGTATTGCAACATTTCCATATACAGAGTTCTAGCTACATAGCAAAAGAGTCTATTATGTTCATATACTGAAAGTAAGCTACATGGCAGATGAGTCCAACATGGGTATATTTCGAGGGCTCGATACAAGGCAGATGAGTCCAACATGTTCATACATATACAGCTGGCTACATGGCTGATAAGTCCAACATGTCCATATACTGAGAGCTAGTTACATGGCAGTCAAGTCCAATATTTTCATATACAGAGCGCTAACTACATGACAGATCAGTCCAACATATCCATTTACAGTGAGCTAGCTACATGGCATAAGAATCAAAAATGTCAATATATGGAGGGCTAGCTACATGGCAGAGTAGTGCAACATTTTCATAAACACTGTTCTAGCTACATGTCAGAAGAGTCCTACATGTCCATATACAGAGAACAAGCTACATGGCAGAGTATTGCAACATTTCCATATACAGAATTCTAGGTACATGGCAGTTGAGGCCAATGTGTCCATATACAGAGAGATAGCTACATGGGAGAGTAGTGCAACATTTCCTTATACAGAGTTCTAGCTACATGGCAGATGAGTACAATGTGTCCATATACTGAGAGCTAGCTATAAGGAAGATGTTTCCAACATCTGTATATAGAGAGGACTAGCTACAAGGCAGGTAAGTCCAACATGTTCATATACAGAGACCTGGCTACATGGCTGATGAGTCCAACATGTCCATATACTGAGAGCTAGCTACATGGTAGACAAGTACAATTTGCTCATATGCAGAGAGTTACCTACATGGCAGATCAGTCCAACATATCTATGGACAGGGAGCTAGCTTATATGGCAGACTAGTCCAAAATATCCATATACAGAGAGATAGCTGCATGGTAGAATAGTGCAACATTTCAATATACAGAGTTCTGGATACATGGCTGATGAGTCCAACGTGTCCATATACTGAGAGCTAGCTTCATGACAGAGTAGTCCAAAGTGTCCATATACAGACTATTAGCTACATGGCAGATGAGTCCAACTTGTCCATATACTCAGAGTTAGCTACATGGCAGATGAGTCCAACATATGTATATAGAGAGGACGAACTACAAGGCAAATGAGTCCATCATGTCCATATACTGAGATCTAGCTTCATGGTAGAGAATACCAATGTGTTCCTATACAGAGAAAATCTACAAGGCAGATCAGTCCAACATATCCATGTACAGAGAGCTAGCTACATGTCAGACGAGTCCAAAATGTCCATATACAGAGAGATAGCTGCATGACAGAGTAGTGCAACATTTCCATATACAGATTTCTAGCTACATGGCCGATGAGTCCAATATGTCTATATACGGAGAGTTAGTTACATGGAGATGAGTCCAACATGTGTATATTTAGAGGTCTAACTACAAGGCATATGAGTCCAACATGTTCATATACTGAAAGTTAGGTACATGGCAGATTAGTCCAGGATGTATATATTTAGAAGGCTAGATACATGGCAGACAAGTCCAATATCTTCTTATACAGAGAGCTAACTACATAGCAGATCAGTCCAATATATCCACGTTCAGAGAGCTAGCTACATGGCAAACAAGCCAAATATGTTCATATATTGAGAACTACCATATGGCAGATCAATCCACCATATCCATGTACAGAGAGCTAGCAACATGGCAGACAAGTCCAATATACCAATACACAGAGAGCAAGCTGCATAGCAGAGTAGTGCAACATTTCCATATACAGAGT
>NW_006409027.1:408807-409498 GCF_000296735.1 Chrysochloris asiatica | reverse complement strand
CCAATATGTCCATATACAGAGTACTAACTACATGGCAGATGATTCCAACATGTTCATATACTGAGAGTTAGCTACATGGCAGATGAGTCCAACATGCATATATTTAGAGGGCTTGCTACAAGGCAGATTAATGAAAATGTTCATAAACAGACAGCTTGCTACATGGCTGATGAGTCCAACATGTCCATATATTGAGAGCTAGAGGTATGATAAACAAATCCAATATGTTCATGTACAGAGACCTGCTTACATGACATATCAGTCCAACATATCCATGTACACAAAACTAGCTACATGGCAGTGTAGTGCAACATTTAAATATACAGAGTCTAGCTACATGGCAGATGAGTCCAACATGTCCATATACTGAGAGACAGCTACATGGCAGAGTAGTCCAATATGTCCATATACAGAGTACTAACTACATGGCAGATGAGACCAACATGTTCATATCCTGAGAGTTAGCTACATGGCAGATGACTCCAACATGTATATATTTAGAGGGCTTGCTACAAGGCAGATGAACGAACATGTTCACACACAGACAGCTGGCTACATGGCTGATGAGTCCAACATGTCAATATATTGAGAGCTAGAGACATGAATCGGGCTGCGAACCTTAAGGTCAGCGGTTCGAAACTACCTGCCGCTCCGCGGGAGAAAGATGAGGCTTTCTACTCCCGTAAAGATT
>NW_006409027.1:403090-408707 GCF_000296735.1 Chrysochloris asiatica | reverse complement strand
TCCGCGGGAGAAAGATGAGGCTTTCTACTCCCGTAAAGATTTACACCCTCGGAAACCCTGTACAGGGTCGCTATGGGTCGGACCCGATTCGATGGCACTTAACAACAACAACAACAGAGACATGACAAGTCCAATATGTTCATGTACAGAGACCTTCCTACATGGTATATCAGTGCAATATATCCATTTACACAAAACTAGCTACATGGCAGTGTAGTGTATCATTTCCATATACAGAGTTCTAGGTACATGGCAGATGAGTCCAACCTCTCTATATACTGAGAGCTAGCTACATGGCAGACTAGTCCAACATGTCCATATAGACTGTTCTAGCTACAGGGCAGATGTTTCCAACATGTCCATATACGGAGAGTTGGCTACATGGCAGATGAATCCAACATGTGTATATTTAGAGGGCTAGCTACAAGGCAGATGAGTCCAACATGTTCATACACAGAAAGCTGACGACATGACTGATGAATCCAACATGTCCATATACAGAGAGTTAGTTACATGGTAGAAAAGTCCAATAACTTCAAATATAGAGAGCGATCTAAAAGCTACATGTCACATAAGCCCAACATGTGTACATTTAGAGGGCTAGTAAAAGGCAAATGAATCCAAGATGTTCATACTCAGAGAGCTGGCTACATGGCAGATCATTCCAACATATCCATGTACAGAGAGCTAGCTACATGGCAGACAAGTCCAAAACGTCCATATACAGAGAGGTAGCTACTTGTCAGAGTAGTGCAACATTTCCATATACAGAGTTCTAGATACATAGTACAGTAGACCAACCTGTCAATATACAGAGTACTAGCTACATGGCACATGAGTACAACATACCCCTATACTGAGAGTTCATTACATGGCAGATGAGTCCAACATGTGTATGCTTAGAGCACTTGTAATAAGGCAGATGAATTCAACATGTTCATACACAGACAGCTGGTTATATGGCTGATGTTTCCAACATGTCCATATACTGAGAATAACTACATGGCAGACAAGTCCTGTATGTTCAAGTACAGAGAGCTACCTGCATGGCAGATCAGTCCAACATATCCATGTACATTGAACTAGCTCCATGGCAGATTAGTGCAACATTTCCATATAAAGTGTTTTCTCTCCATAGCAGAAGAGTCCAACATGTCCATATACAGAGAGCTAGCTACATGGCAGAGTAGTGCAAACTTTCCATATACAGCTCTAGCTGCATGTCAGATGAGTGCAACCTGTCAATGTACTGAGAGTTAGCTACAGGGCAGACTAGTCCAACATTTCCATATACAGAATTCTAGCACAGGGCAGATGTTTCAAACATGTCCATATACTGAGAGTTATCTACACGGCAGATGAATCCAACATTTGTATATTTAGAGGGCTAGCTACAAGGCAGATGAGTCCAACATGTTCATACACAGAGAGCTCACGACATGACTGATGAATGCAACATGTCGATATACAGAGAGCTAGCTACATGGTAGAGAAGTCCAATAACTTCATATACAGAGAGCTACCTAAAAGGCAGATCAGTCCAACATATCCATGTACAGAGAGCTAGCTACAAGGCAGACAATTCCAAAATGTCCTTATACAGAGAGCTAACTATATAGCAGAGCAGTGAAATATCTCCACATTCAGAGTCTATCTACATTGCTGATGAATTCAACGTGTCCATATACTGAGAGCTAGCTACATGTCAGAGGAGTCCAACATGTCCATATACTGAGAGTTAGCTACATGGCAGAGGAATCCAGCATGTGTTGGCAGTGGTATCCAACATGTGTATATTTAGAGGGCTCGAAACAAGGCAGATGAGTCCATTATGTGCATATACTGAGAGTTAGCTACATGGCAGATGAGTCCAACATGGATATATTTAGAGGGCTTGCTACAAGGCAGATGAGTCCAACATGATGATACATATAGAACTGGCTACATGGATGATAAGTCCAACATATCCATATGCTGAGAGCTAGCTACATGGCAGACAAGTCCAATATGTTCATATACAGAGCGCTAACTACATAACAGATCAGTCCAACATATCCATTTACAGTGACCAACTACAAGGCATACGAGTCCAAAATATCAATATATGGAGGGCTAGGTACATGGCAGAGTAGTGCAACATTTCCATAAACACTGTTCTAGCTACATGTCAGAAGAGTCCAACATGTCCATACACAGCAAGCTAAATGGCAGAGAATTGCAACATTTCCATATACAGAGTTCTAGCTACATGGCAGAAGAGTACAACGTGTTCATATACTGAGTGCTAGCTACATGGCAGATGAGTCCAATATATGTATGTAGAGAGGACTAGCTACAAGGCAGAAAAGTCCAACATGTTCATACACAGAGACCTGGCTACATGGTTGATGAGTCCAACATGTCCATATACTGAGAGCTAGCTACATGGTAGACAAGTACAATTTGTTCATATACAGAGAGTTACCTACATGGCAGATCAGTCCAACATTTCTATGTACAGGGAGCTAGCTTACATATCAGACTAGTCCAAAATGTCCATATACAGAGAGATAGCTCCATGGTAGAGTATTGCAACATTTCCATATACAGAGCTCTAGCTACATGGCAGATGAGTCCACCGTGTCCATATACAGAGAGTTCACTACATGGCAGAGTAGTGCAACATTTCAATATACAGAGTTCTAGATACATGGCTGATGAGTCCAACGTGTCCATATATTGAGAGCTAGCTTCATGACAGAGTAGTCCAAAGTGTCCATATATAGAGTACTAGCTACATGACAGATGAGTCCAACTTGTCAATATACTCAGAGTTAGCTACACGGCAGATGAGTCCAACATATGTATATATAGAGGACTAACTACAAGGCAGATTAGTCCATCATATCCATACACTGAAATCTAGCTTCATGGTAGAGAAGTCCAATTTGTTCATATACAGAGAATACCTACATGGCAGATCAGTCCAACATATCCATGTACAGAGAGCTAGCTACATGTCAGACGAGTCCAAAATATCCATATACAGAGAGATAGCTACATGGCAGAGTAGTGTAACATTTCCATATACAAAGTTCTAGCTACATGGCCGATGAGTCTAATATGTCTATATATGGAGAGTTAGTTACATGGAGACGAGTCCAACAAGTGTATATTTAGAGGGCTAACTACAAGGCAGATGAGTCCAACATGTTCATATACTGAATGTTAGTTATGTGACAGATGAGTCCAGGATGTGTATATTTAGAAGGCTAGTTACATGGCAGACAAGTCCAATATCTTCATATACAGAGAGCTAACTACATAGCAGATCTGTCAAATATATCCATGTTCAGAGAGCTAGCTACATGGCAAACAATCCCAATATGTTCATGTATTGAGAACTGCCTACATGGCAGATCAATCCACAATATCCATGTACAGAGTGCTAGCTATATGGCAGACAAGTCCAATATACCAATACACAGAGTGCAAGCTACATAGCAGAGTAGTGAAACATTTCCATATACAGAGTTCAAGCTATATGTTAGATGGGTCCAACATGTCCATATACTGAGAGCTAGCTACATGGTCGAGTAATCCAACATGTCCATATACAGAATACTAGCTACATGGCAGATGAGTCCATTATGTCCATGTACTGAGAGTTAGCTACATGGCAGATGAGTCCAACATGTTCATACAAAGAGAGCTATCTACATGGCTGATGAGTCCAACATATCCATATACTGAGAGCTAGCTACATGGCAGACAAGTCCAATATGTTCCTATACAGAGCGCTAACTACATGACAGATCAGTCCAACATATCCATTTACAGTGAGTTAGCTAAATTGCATACGAGTCCAAAATGTCAATATACAGTGCTCTAGTTACAAAGCAGAGTAGTACAACATTTCCATATACACTGTTTTAGCTACATGGCAGAAGAGTCTAACATGTCCTATACAGAGAGCTAGCTACATGGCAGAGAATTGCAACATTTCCATATGCAGAGTACTAGCTACATGGCAGATTAGTCCAACATGTCCATATACTGAGTGTTATATACATGGCAGATGAGTCCAATATCTTCATAACAGAGAGCAACCTACATATCAGAGAAGTCCAACTTATCCTTGTACAGAGAGCTAGCTACATGGCAGACGAGTCCGAAATGTCCATATACAGAGAGCAAGCTACAAGGCAGAGTAGTGTAGCATTTCCATATACAGAGTTCAAGCTACATGGCAGATGAGTTCAAGTGTACATATACAGAGAGGTCGCTACATGGCAGAAAAGTGCAACATTTTCATATACAGAGTTGTAGTAACATGGCAGAGTAGTCCAATGTGTCCATATACTGAGAGGTAGCTACATGGCAGAGTAGTCTAACACTTCCATATACAGAGTAGTAGCTTCATGGTGGATGAGTCCAACATGTCCATTAACTGTGAGTTAGCTATATGTCTGATAAGTCCAACATGTGTATATTTAGAGGGCTAGCAAAAGGCAAATGTATCCAAGATGTTCATACTCAGACAGCTGGCTACATGGCAGACCAGTCCAATATTTCCATGTACAGAGAGCTAGCTACATGGCAGAGTAGTCCAACATGTCCATATACAGAGGACTAGCTACATGGCAGATGAGTTCAACATGTCCATATACTGAGAGTTAGATACATGGCAGATGAGTAAAACATGTTTATATTTAGAGGACTTGCTACTAGGCAGATGAATGAACATGTTCATATACAGAGAGCTGCTACATGACTGATGAGTCCAACATGTGTATATATAGAGGACTAGGAACAAGGCAGGTTAGTCCAACATGTTCATATTGAGAAAACTGGCTACATGGCTGATGAGTTCAACATGTAGATATACAAAGAGCTAGATACATGGCAGAGAAGTCCAATATCTCCATATACAGAGAGCTATCTACATAGCATATAAGTCGAACATATCCATGTACAGAGAGCTAGCTACATGGCAGACAAGTCCAAAATGTCCATATCCAGAGAGTTAGTTACATCGCAGAGTAGTGCAACATTTCCATATATAAAGTTCCAGCTACATGGTTGATGAGTCCAACAAGTCCATATACCATGAGTTAGCTACATGGCAGAGTAGTGAAACAGTTCCATATACAGAGTTCTAGTTACATGGCAGATGTGTCCAAAATGTCCAAATACTGGGAGTTAGTTATGTGGCAGATGAGAACAATAGGTGTATATTTAGAGGACTAGCTACATGGCAGAGAAGAACAATATCCTCATATACATAGAATACCTACATAGCAGATCAGTCCAACATATCCATGTACAGAGAGCTAGCTACAGTTCAAACGAGTCCAAAATGTCCATATACAGACAGACAGCTACATGGCTGAGTAATGCAACATTTCCATATACAGTGTTCTAGCTACATAGCAGATGAGTCTATCGTGTTCATATATAGAGAGCTAGCTACATGGCAGAGTAGTGCAACATTTCCATATATAGAGTTCTAGCTACATGGCAGATGAGTCCAACATGTCCATATGCAGTGAGCTACCTAAGTGGCAGAGTATTCCAACATGTTCATATATAGAGTACAAGCTACATGGCAGATTATTCCAACATGTCCATATACTGA
>NW_006409027.1:399252-402990 GCF_000296735.1 Chrysochloris asiatica | reverse complement strand
ATGAGTTCAACATGTCCATATACTGAGAGTTAGATACATGGCAGATGAGTAAAACATGTTTATATTTAGAGGACTTGCTACTAGGCAGATGAATGAACATGTTCATATACAGAGAGCTGCTACATGACTGATGAGTCCAACATGTGTATATATAGAGGACTAGGAACAAGGCAGGTTAGTCCAACATGTTCATATTGAGAAAACTGGCTACATGGCTGATGAGTTCAACATGTAGATATACAAAGAGCTAGATACATGGCAGAGAAGTCCAATATCTCCATATACAGAGAGCTATCTACATAGCATATAAGTCGAACATATCCATGTACAGAGAGCTAGCTACATGGCAGACAAGTCCAAAATGTCCATATCCAGAGAGTTAGTTACATCGCAGAGTAGTGCAACATTTCCATATATAAAGTTCCAGCTACATGGTTGATGAGTCCAACAAGTCCATATACCATGAGTTAGCTACATGGCAGAGTAGTGAAACAGTTCCATATACAGAGTTCTAGTTACATGGCAGATGTGTCCAAAATGTCCAAATACTGGGAGTTAGTTATGTGGCAGATGAGAACAATAGGTGTATATTTAGAGGACTAGCTACATGGCAGAGAAGAACAATATCCTCATATACATAGAATACCTACATAGCAGATCAGTCCAACATATCCATGTACAGAGAGCTAGCTACAGTTCAAACGAGTCCAAAATGTCCATATACAGACAGACAGCTACATGGCTGAGTAATGCAACATTTCCATATACAGTGTTCTAGCTACATAGCAGATGAGTCTATCGTGTTCATATATAGAGAGCTAGCTACATGGCAGAGTAGTGCAACATTTCCATATATAGAGTTCTAGCTACATGGCAGATGAGTCCAACATGTCCATATGCAGTGAGCTACCTAAGTGGCAGAGTATTCCAACATGTTCATATATAGAGTACAAGCTACATGGCAGATTATTCCAACATGTCCATATACTGAAAGTTATATACATGGCAGATGAGTCCAATATCTTCATATGCAGAGAACAACCTACATATCAGAGCAGTCCAGCACATCCATGTACAGAGAGCTAGCTACATGTCAGACAAGTCCAAAATGTCCATATACAGAGAGCAAGCTACATGGCAGAGCAGTGCAACATTTCCATATACAGAGTTCAAGCTACATGGCAGATGAGTTCAACGTACACATATACATAGAGGTGTCTACATGGCAGAGTAGTGCAACATTTCCATATACAGAGTTGTAGTTACGTGGCAGAATAGTCCAATGTGTCCATATAATGAGAGGTAGCTACATGGCAGCGTAGTATAACTCGTCTATATGCAGAGTGCTAGCTTCATGGCGGATGAGTCCAACATGTCCATTAACTGAGAGTTAGCTACATGTCTGATAAGTCCAACATGTGTATATTTAGAGGGTTAGCACAAGGCAAATGTATCCAAGATGTTCATACTCAGAGAGCTGGCTACATCGCAGATCAGTCCAATATTTCCAAGTACAGATAGGTAGCTACATGGCAGAGTAGTCCAACATGTCCATATACAGTGTAATAGCTACATGACAGATGAGTCCAACATGTCCATATACAGAGAGCTAGCTATATGTCAGAGTAGTGCAACATTGCCATATGCACAGTTTTAGCTACATGAGAGATGAGTCCAACGTGTCCATATACTGAGAGCCAGCTACATGTCAGAGTAGTCCAATATGTCCATATACAGAGTACTAGCTACATGGCAGATGAGTCCAACATGTCCATATACTGAGAGTTAGCTAGTGTAGTGGTTATGAATCGGGTTGCAAACCACAAGGTCAGTAGTTAGAAACTACCAGCTGCTCAGTGGGAGAAAGATGAGGTGATCTGCTCCTGTAAAGATTTACAGCCTCAGAAATCCTGTTCAGGTTCGTTATGGGTCGAAACCGACTCGATGGCACTTAACAACAACAATAACAACAGCTACATAGCAGATGAGTCCAACATGTGTATATATAGAGGACTAGCTACAAGGAAGATGAGTCCAACAGGTACACATAGGGAGTGTTGGCTACATGTATGATGAGTCCAACATATCCGTACACAGAGAGCTAGCTACATGGCAGAGTAGTGCAACATTTCAATACACAGATTTCTGGTTACATTACAGGTGAGGCCAATGTGTGCACATAAAGGGAGCTAGCTTCATGACAGAGTATTGTAATATTTTCATATACAGAGTTGTAGCTACATGGCAGATGAGGCCAACGTGTCCATATACAGAGAGCTAGCTACATGGCAGAGAATTGCAACATTTCCATATACAGAGTTCTAGCTGCATGGCAGATGAGGCCAACGTGTCCATATACAGAGAGCTAGCTACATGGCAGAGTAGGGCAACATTTCAATATACAGTGTTCTGGACACATGGCAGCTGAGGCCTACGTGTCCATATACAGGGAGCTAGCTACAAGGCAGAGTAGTGCAATATTTCAATGCGAGAGTTCTCGATACAAGGCAGATGAGTACAACGTGTCCATATACTGAGAGCTAGCTACATGGAAGATATGTCCAACATGGCCATATACAAAGAGCTAGCTACATGGCAGAGAAGTGCAACATTTCCATATACAGAGTTCAACATGTCCATATAGTGAAAGTTAGCTACGTGGCATATGAGTCCAGCATGTGTATATTTAGAGGACTAGCTACAAGGCAGATGAGTCCAACATGTTCATACAGAGAGAGCTAGCTGCATGGCTGACGAGTCCAAAATGGCCATATACAATGAGATAGCTGCATGGCAGACCAATCAAAAATGTCATCTACAGAGAGCTGCCTACATAGTAGATCATTCCAACATATCCATGTACACAAAATTAGCTACATGGAAGTGTAGTGCAACATTTCCATATACAGAGTTCTAGCTACATGGCACATGAGTCCAATGTGTCCATATAATGAGAGATAGCTACATGGCAGAGTTGTCCAACGTGTCCATATACAGAGTACTAGCTTCATGGCAGATGAGTACAACATGTTCATATACTGAGAGTTATCTACATGCCAGATGAGTCCATCATGTGTATATTTAGAGGGCTCGAAACAAGGCGGAAGAGTCCAACATGTTCATACACAGAAAGCTGTCTACATGGCTGATGAGTCTAATATTTAGAGGACTAGCTACAAGGCAGATGAGTCCAACATGTTCATACACATCGAGCTGCCTACATGGTTGATGAGTCCAACATGTGTATATATAGAGGACTAGCAATAAGGCATACGAGTCCAACATGTTCATATGGAGAGAGCTGTCTACATGGCTGATGAGTCCAACATGTCCGTATACTGAGAGCTACTTACATGGCAGATCAGTCCAACATATTCATGTACAGACAGCTAGCTACATGGCAGATGAGTCCAAAATGTGCATATTCAGAGAGTTAGCTACATGGCATCTGAGTCCAATGTGTCCATATATAGAGAACTAGCAACATGGGAGAGTACTGCAACATTTCCATATACAGAATTCAAGCTACATGGCAGATGAGTTCAACTTGTCCATACACATATAGCTAGCTACAGAGTAGAGTATTGCAACTTGTTCATATACAGAGTTCTAGCTACATGGCAAATGAGTCCAATGTATTCTTATAATGGGAGCTCACTCCATGGCACATGAGTCCAACATGTGTATATTTAAAGGGCTAGCTACAAGGTATATGAGTCCAACAGGTTCATTAACAGA
>NW_006409027.1:393641-397571 GCF_000296735.1 Chrysochloris asiatica | reverse complement strand
CTGACAACAACAAAAAACCTACATGGCAGATCAGTCCAACATATCCATACACAGAGAGTTAGCTAGATGGCAGACGAGTCCAAAATTTCCATATACAGAAAGCTATATACATGTCAGAGTAGTTCAACATTTCCATATACAGAGTTCTAGCTACATGGCAGATGAGTACTATATGTCCATATAAGGAGAATTAGCTACATGGAGATGAGTCCAACATGTGTATATATAGAGGACTAGCTACAAGGCAGATTCATCCAACATGTTCATATAGAGAGAGCTGACTACATGTCTGAGGAGTCCAACATGTCCATATACAGAGAGCTGGCTACATGGCAGAGTAGTGCAACATTTCCATATACAGAGATGTAGCTACATGGCATATGACTCCAATATGTGTACATACTGAGAGCTAGCTACATGGCAGAGTAGTCCAACATGTCCATATACTGAAAGTTAGCTACATGGCAGATGAGTCCAACATGTGGATATTTAGAGGGCAAGCTGAAAGCAAGGTAAGTCCAACATGTCCATAAACTGAGATATAGCTACATGGTAGACAAGTTAAATATGTTCATATACAGAAAGCGACTTACATGGAAGATCAGTCCAAGATACCCACGCCCAGAGAAATAACTAGATGGCAGACGAATCCAAAATGTCTATATACAGAGAGTTAGCTATGTGGCAGAGTAGTACAACATTTCCATACACAGAGTTCAAGCTTCATGGAAGATGAGTCCAATGTGTCCATATACTGAGAGCCAGCTACATGGCTGAGTAGTACAACATGTCCATATACAGAGTTCTAGCTCAATGGTAGATGTGTCCGTGTCCATATACTGAGAGTTAGTTACATGACAGATGTGTCCAAATGTGCATATTTAGAGGGCTAGCTTCAAGGCAGATGAGTCCAATAAGTTTATACACAGAGAGCTAGCTACATGGCTGATGAATTCAACATGTCCATATACTGAGAGCAAGGTACTTAGCAGACAAGTACAATATGTTCATATACACAGAGCTCCCTACATGACAGATCAGTCCAACATATCCATGCACAGAGAGCTAGTTACATGGCAAATGAGTCAAAAATGTCCATATACTGAGATTTAGCTACATGGAAGATGAATCCAAAATGTGTATATATAGAGGACTAACTACAAGGCAGATGAGTTCAACATGTTCATGCAGAGAGCTGACTACAGGGCTGGTGAGTCCAACAAATCCATATACAGAGATCTAGCTACATAGCAGACAAGTCCAACATGTCCATATACTGTCAAAGGAGTCCAACATGTCCATATACTGAGATTTAGCTACATGGTAGATGAGTCCAACATGTTCATGCAAAGAGAGATGGCTACATGCCTGATGAGTTCAACATATCCATACACAGAGATCTAGCTACATGGCAGACAAGTCTAATATGTTCATATACAGAGAGCTACCTACATGACAGATCAGTCCAACTAATCCAGGCACAGAGAGAAAGCTACATGGCAGATGAGTCCAAAATCTCCATATAGAGAAACCTAGCTACATGGCAGAGTAGTCCAACATTATCATATACAGAGTTCTAGCTACATGGCAGATGACTCCAACATGTCCATATACTGAGAGTTAACTACATGGCAGATGAGTCCAGCATGTGTATGTATGGAGGAGTAGCTACAAGGCAGATGAGTCCAATATGTTCATACATAGAGACCTGGCTACATGACTGATTAATCCAACATGTGTATATATAGATGACTAGCTACGAGGCAGATGAGTCCAACATGATAATACAAAGAGAGCTAGCTGCATGCCTGATGAGTACAACATGTCCATATACAGAGAGCTAGCTATATGGCAGATACGTCCAATATGTTCATATACAGAAAGCTACCTACATGGCAGATCAGTCCAACATATCCATTCACAGAGAGCTAGCTACATGGCAGATGAGTCCAAAATGTCCATATACAGAGACCTTGTTGCATGGCAGAGTAGTGCACCATGGTGATATACAGAGCACTATATACATGGCAGATGAGTCCAACATGTCCATATACTGACAGTTAGCTACATGGCAGATGAGTCCAACATGTGTATATTCAGAGGATTAGCTAGAAGGCAGATGAGTCCAACATGTTCATTTAGAGAGAGCTGGCTATATGGCTGATGAGTCCCACATGTCCATATACAGAGAGATAGCTACATGACAGAAAAGTCCAATATGTTTATATACAGAGAGCTACTTACACGGCAGATCAGTACAACATATCCATGCACAGAGAGCTAGCTACATGGCAGATCAGTCCAAAATATCCATATACAGATAGCGAGCTACATGGCAGAATAGTGCCAAATTTCCATATACAGAGTTCTAGCTACATGGCATATGAGTCGACCTTGTCCATATACTGAATGCAGGCTACACGGCAGAGTAGTAAAATATGTCCATAAACAGAGTTCTAGCTACATGGCAGATGAGTCTAACATGTCCATATACTGAGAGTTAGCTAGGTGGCAGATGAGTCCAACAAGTGTATATTTAGAGAGCTAGCTACAAGGCAGATGAGTGCAACATGTTCATACAGAGACAGATGGCTGTTGAGTACAACATGTCCATATACTGAGAGCTAGCTAGGTGGAAGACAAATCTAATATGTTCATATACAGAGAGCTACTTACATAGCAGATCAGTCCAACATATCCATGCACAGAGTTAGCTACGTGGCAGAGTAGTGCAACATTTCCATATACAGAGCTCTAGCTCCATGGCAGATGAGGCCAACGTGTCCATATACTGAGAGGTAGCTACATGGCAGAGTAGTCCAACACGTCCATATACAGAGTACTAACTACATGACAGATGAGTCCAACATGGTCATATACTGAGAGTTAGCTTTATGGCAGATGAGTCCAACATGTGTACATATAGAGTACTATCACCAAGGCAGATGAGTCCAACATCTTCATACAGAGGGACATGGCTACATGGCTAATGAATCCAACATGTCCATATACAGAGAGCTAGCTACATGGCAGACAAGTCCAATATGTTCATATACACAAATGTATCTATATGGCAGAGAAGTGCAATATTTCCATATACAGAGTTCTAACTAAATGGCAGATGACTCCAACATGTCCATATACTGAGAGATAGCTACATGGTAGACAAGTCGTATATGTTCATTTACAGAGAGCTACCTTCATGTCGGATCAGTCCAACATGTCCATGTACACAGAGATAGCAATTTGGCAGAGTTGTGCAACATTTTATATACAGATATCTAGCTACATGGCCGATGTGTCCAACGTGTCCATATACAGAGAGCTAGCTACATGGCAGAGTAGTCAAACATGTCCATATACAGAGTTCAAGCTACAAGGCAGATGAGTCCTATATGTCCATATGCTGAGAGTTAGTTACATGGCAGATGAGTCTAAAATGTGTATATTTAGAGGGCTCGCTATAAGGCAGATGAGTCCAACATGTTCATGCACCGAGAGCTGGCTACATGGCTGATGAGTCCAACATGTCCATATATGAGAGCTTGCTACATGGTAAACAATTACAATATGTTCATATACATAGAACTACCTACTAACTACCTGACAACAACAACAACAACCTACATGGAAGATTAGTCCAACAAGTCCATACACAGAGAGCTAGATTCATGGCAGAGTAGTGCAACATTTCCAAATACACAGTACCAGGTACATGGCAGATGAGTCCAACGTGTCAATATACAGATAGCTAGCTACATGGCAAAACAATGCAACATTTCCATGTACAGATTTCTAGATACCTGGCAGATTGCTGGCAGCCGCAGCATACGTAACCAGCACTGAGAAGTTGATGCACAAGGATAACATGGACGAAAATCCAGTCTTTGAGCCCTCCTCAGGCTTACGGGCCATGGACCCCGAGGGCCA
>NW_006409027.1:391584-392281 GCF_000296735.1 Chrysochloris asiatica | reverse complement strand
ACAGAAATAAGAATTTTAGGTTATTAGGTAAATCATGATGTACTTAAAAATATGTTAAGGATAAATTTGTGAAACCTTATGTTCTGTAACACATAAATTATCTCGTATCCTGTCCTAAGTGAATAATCAACATTTTTGTAATTATTTTTTTGTGTCAATTTCCTTCTTCTGACAATAAAATACTGGGGCTCAGCTAGCTTGGTGTGCTAGCTTGCCTGTCAGCTTGCATCAATCTTGTCTCTGTCTTTTCTGTCTCTTTTCTTTCACCTACTAGACATCTCACTTCTGTTGAACTCTGTGTTTGTTGAGGCGGGACCCCGACTCAGGACCCCCGGCAGCAGATGAGTCCAACATGTCCATATACTGAGAGCTAGCTACATTGCAGAGTAGTCCAATATGTCCATATACAGAGTTCTAGCTGAATGGCAGATGACTCCAACATGTCCATATACTGAGAGCTAGCTATATGTCAGTCAAGTCGTATATGTTCATGTTCAGAGAGCTACCTACATGTCGGATCAGTCCAACATGTCCATGTACACAGAGATAGCTATTTGGCAGAGGTGTGCAACATTTCCATATACAGAGTTCTAGCTAAAAGGCAGATGAGTCCAAAGTGTCCATATACAGAGAGCTAGCTACATGGCAGAGTAGTGCAATATTTTGTATACAGAGATCTAGCTACGTGGCAGATATG
>NW_006409027.1:387596-391484 GCF_000296735.1 Chrysochloris asiatica | reverse complement strand
GGCAGATGAGTCCAACATGTCCATATAATGAGAGTTAGTTACATGGAGGATGAGTCCAAAATGTGTATATTTTGAGGGCTCACAATAAGGCAAATGAGTCCAATATGTTCATACATTGAGACCTGGCTACATGGCTGATGAGTCCAACATGTCCATATATGAGAGCTTGCTACATGGTAAACAATTACAATATGTTCATATACACAGAGCTCCCTACATGACAGATCAGTACAACATATCCATTTACAAAGAGCTAGCTACATGGCAGACAAGTCCAAAATGTCCATATAAATAGAGCTACTTATATGTCAGAGTAGTGCATCTTTTCCATATACAGAGTTATAGCTACATGTCAGAAGAGTCCAACAAGTCCATATACAGAGAGCTAGCTTCATGGCAGAGTAGTGCAACATTTCCAAATGCACAGTTTTAGGTACATGGCAAATGAGTCCAACGTGTCACTATACAGGGAGCTAGCTACATGGCAAAATAATGCAACATTTCTATGTACAGAGTTCTAGATACCTGGAAGATGAGTCAAACATGTCCATATACTGAGAGCTAGCTAAATCTCAGAGTAGTCCAACATATCCATATATAGAGTTCTAGCTACATGGCTGATGATTCCAACGTGTCCATATACTCAGAACTAACTATATGGCAAAGTAGTCCCACATGTCCATATACAGAGTACTAGGTACATAGCAAATGAGCATAACATGTCCATATACTGAAAATTACCTATATGGCAGATGAGTCCAACATGTGGTTATTTATAGGGAAAGATACAAGGCAGATGAGTGCAACATGTTCATACAGAGAGAGCTGGCTACATGTCTGATGAGTCCCACATGTCCATATACAGACAGCTACCTACATGTCAGACAAGTCCAATATGTTCATATTCAGATAGTTCCCTACATGGCAGATCAGTCCAACATATCCATGAACAGAGAGCTAGCTACATGGCTGACGAGACCAAAATGTCCATATACAGAGAGCTAGGTACATGGCAGTGTAGTGCAACATTTCCATATAAAGAGTACTAGCTACATGGCAGATCAGCTCATCATGTTTGTATACTGAGAGATAGCTACATGGCAGAGTAGTCCAACATGTCCATATACACAGTACTAGCTCCATGGAAGATGAGTTCAACATGTCCATTTACTGAGAGTTAGCTACATGGCAGATGAGTCACACATGTGTATATATAGAGAGAGGACTAGCTACAAGGCAGATGAGTTCAACATATTCATGACTGATGAGTCCAAAATGTCCATAAACAAAGAGCTAGCTACATGGCAGAAGAGTCCAATATGTTCATATACAGAGAGCTACCTACTTGGCAGATCAGTCCAACGTATCCATGCACAGACAGGTAAACACATGGCAGATGAGTCCAATATAACTATATAAAGAGAGCTAGCTACATGGCAGGGTAGCACATCATTTCCATACACAGAGTTCTAGCTGCATGGCAGATAAGTCCAACGTGTCCATATATGAGAGCTTGCTACATGGCAGAGTAGTCCTACATGTCCAGATACAGAGTACTAGTTACAAGGCAGATGAGTCCAACATGTGTATATATAGAGGACTAAAAGCCAGATAAGTCCAACATGTTTATACACAGAGAGCTGTCTACATGGCTGATGAGTCCAAAATGTCCATATACCGAGAGCTAGCTACATGGCAGACAAGTCCTGCATGTTCATATACAGAGAGCTACCTACATGGGAGAAAAGTCCAACATTTCCATGCACAGAGGACAACTCCAAAATGTCCGTATACAAAGAGCTAGCTACATGGCAGAGTAGTACAACATTTCCATATACAGAGTTCTAGCTAAATGGCAGATGAGTCCAAAATGTCCATATCCTGAGAGTTAGCTACTTGACAGATAAGTCCAACATGTGTATATATAGAGGACTAGCTACAGGGCAGATTAATCCAATATATTCATACAGAGAGAACTGGCTACATGGCTGTTGAGTCCAACATGTTCATATATTGAGAACTAGCTACATGGCAGACAAGTCCAATATGTTCATATACAGAGAGCTACCGACATTACAGATCAGTCCAACATATCCATGTACAAAGAGATATGTACATGGCAGAGAAATACAAAATGTCCATATAAAAAGAGCTAGCTACAAGGCAGAGTAGTTCAACATGTCCATATACAGAGTAGAAGCTTCATGACAAATGAGTCCAACATGTCCATATACTGAGAATTAGGTGCATGGCAGATGAGTCCAACATGTGTATATATAGAGGACTACCTACATGACAGATGAGTCTAACATGTTCATACAGAGAGAGCTGGCTACCTGTGTGATGAGTCCCGCATGTCTATATACACAGAGCTAGATAAATGGCAGACAAGTCCAATATATTCAAATACAGAGAACTGGCTACATGGCTGATTAGTGCAACATGTCCATATACAGGGATCTAGCTACATGGCAGACAAGTCCAATAAGTTAATATACAGAGAGCTACCTACATGGCAGATCAGTTTAAGATATCCATACACAGAGATGTAGCTACATGGCAGACGAATCCAAAATTTCCATATACAAAGAGGTAGCTACATGGCAGAGTAGTGCAACATTTCCATATATAGAGTTCTGGCTACATGGCAGATGTGTCCAAAGTGTCCATTTACTTAGAGCTAGCTGCATGGCAGGGTACTCCAGCATGCCCACATACAGCGTACAAACTACATGGTAGATGAGTCCAACATGCCCATATACTGAGAGTAGCTAAATGGCAGATGAGCCCAACATGTGTATATTTAGAGGAGTAGCTGCAAGGCAGATGAGCCGAACATGTTCATACACAGAGAGATGGCTACAAGGCTGATGAGTCCATCATATCCATAAACTGAGTGCTACCTACATCGCAGATAAGTCCAATATGATCATATTAAGAGAGCTACCTACATAGCAAATCAGCCCGACATATCCATGCACAGAAAGTTAGCTACATGGCTCACGAGTCCAAAATGTCCATATACAGAGAGCTAGCTACATGTCAGTGTATTGGATCATTTTCATATACAGAGTTCTAGCTACATGGCAGATAAATCCAACGTGTCCATATACTGAGACCTAGCTACATGGAAGAGTAGTGCAACATGTCCATATACCCTGTATTAGGTACATGGCAGATGAATCCAACATGTCCACATTCTGAGAGTTAGCTACATGGCAGATGGGACCAACATGTGTATATATAGAGGACTAGCTACAAGGCAGATGAATCCAATATATTCATACAGAGAGAACTGGCTACATGGCTGTTGAGTCCAACATGTTCATATATAGAGAACTAGCTACAAGGCAGACAAGTCCAATATGTTCATAAAGAGAGAGCATTTCCATATAAAGAGTTCTAACTCCATGGCAGATGAGTCCAACATGTCCCTATACTGAGGGTTAGCTTAATGGCAGATGAGTCCACCATGTGTATATATAGAGAAATAGCTACAAGGTAGATTAGTCCAACTTGTTGATACAGAGAGAGATGGGTACATGGCTGATGAGTCCAACATTTCTATAAACCAAGAGTAGCCACATGGCAGACAAGTCCAATGTGTTCATATACAGAGAGCTAACTATATGGCAGATCAGTCCAACATATCCATGAACAGAGAGCTAGCTACATGGCAGATAAGTCCTACATGTGTATATAGAGAGGAGTAGGTACAAGGCAGATGAGTCCAACCTGTTCAAACAGAGAGAGCTGGCTTCATGTTTGATGAGTCCCATATGTCCATATACAGGGACCTAGCTACATGGAAGAAAAGTCCAATATGTTTATATACAGATAGCTACCTACATGGCAGATCAGTCCACCATATCCATGCACAGAGAGCTA
>NW_006409027.1:365409-387496 GCF_000296735.1 Chrysochloris asiatica | reverse complement strand
AGAGCTAACTACATGGCAGATGAGTCCAAAATGTCCATATACAGAGAGCTTGCTACATGGCAGAGTTGTGTACCATTTCCATACACAGAGTTCTAACTACATGGAAGATGAGTCAAACATGTCCATATACTCACAGCTGGCTACATTGAAGAGTAGTCCAAGATGTCCATATACAGAATACTAGCTACATGGAAGTTGAGTCCATCATGTCCACATACTGTGAGTTAGCTACATGGCATATGAGTCCACCATGTGTATATATAGAAGACTAGCTACAAGGCAGATGACTGTAACATGATTAAACAAAGGGAGCTGGCTACATCGCTGATGAGTCCAACATGTCCATATACAGAGAGCTACATGGAAGACAAGGCCAGTGTGTTCATATACAGAGAGCTATCTACAGGGTGGATCAGTCCATTATATCCATACACAGTTACTTGCTACATGGTAGATGATTCCAAAATGTCCATATACAGAGAGCTAGTTACAAGGCAAAGTAGTGCAACATTTCCATACACAGAGATCTAGCTACAAGGCAGATGAGTCCAACGTGTCCATCTACTGAGAGGGAGCTACATGGCAGAGTATTCCACCATATCCATATACAGACTACTAGCTACATGGCAGATGAGTACAACATGTCCATATACTGAGAGTTAGCTACATGGCAGATAAGTCCAATATGTTCATGTACAGAGAACTACCTACATGGAAGATCAGTCCCACATATCCATGCACAGAGAGCTAGCTTTATGGCAGTGGAGTAGAAAATGTCCCAAAATGTCCATATACAAAGAGGTACCAAGATGGCTGAGTAGTGCAACATGACCATATACAGAGTTCTAGCTACATGACAGATGAGTCCAATGTGTTTATATACTGAGAGCTAACTACTTGGCAGAGTAGTCCTACATGTCCATATACACAGTACTAGCTACATGGCAGATGAGTATAAAATAAACCTATACAGAGTACTAGCTACATGGCTGAAGAGTCCAACATATTCATTTAAAGAGAGCTAGCTTCATGGCAGACAAGTCTAATATGTTCGTGTACAAAGAGCTACCTACATGGCAGATCGTTTCAACATATCCATGCAGAGGGTTATCTACATGGCATATGAGTCAAAAATGTCCATATAGAGAGAGCTAGCTACATGTCAGAGTAGTCCAAGGTTTTCATATACAGGGTTCTAGCTACATGGAAGATGAGTCCAACATGTACATATACTGAGAGTTAGCTACTTGGCAGAAGAGTCCAACATGTATATATTTAGAGGATTAGCTACAAGGCAGATGAACCCAACATGTTCATACACATACAGATGGCTACATGGTTGATGAGTCCAACATGTCCATATACAGAGAGCTACCTACATGGCAGATCAGTCCAACATATATATGCACAGAGATCTAGCTACATGGCACACAAATCCAACATATCCATATACTGAGAACTAACTTCATGGCAGAGTAGTTGAACATGTCCATAAGAAGAGTACTAGCTACATGGCAGATGAGTCCAACATGTCCATATACTGAGAGGTAGATAAATGGCAGATGAGTCCAACATGTGTACATATAGAGGACTAACCACAAGGCATATGAGATCAACATGCTCATACAGAGAGAGTTGGCTACATGGCTGAAGAGTCCAACATGTCCATATACAGAGAGCTAGCTTCATGGCATACAAGTCCAATATGTTCGTATACAGAGAGCTACCTACATGTCAGATCATTACAACATATCCATGCACAGAGAGCTAGCTACATGGCAGACGAGCCAAAAATGTCCATATACGGAGAGCTACCAAGATGGCTGAGAAGTGCAACATGTCCTTATACAGAGTTCTAGCTACATGGCAGATGAGTCCAATGTGTCTATATACTGAGAGCTAACTACTTGGCAGAGTAGTGCTACATGTCCATAAACAGAGTACTAGCTACATGGCAGATGAGTATATCATCAACCTATACAGACTACTAGCTACATGGCTGAAGAGTCCAACATGTTCATATACAGAGAACTAGCTTCATGGCAATTAAGTCCAAGATGTTCATATACAGAGAGCTACCTACATGTCAGATCAGTTCAACATATCCATGTAGAGGGTTATCTACATGGCATACGAGTCAAAAATGTCCATATAGAGAGAGCTAGCTACATGCCAGAGTAGTCCAAGATTTTCACATATTGGGTTCTAGCTACATGGAAGATGAGTTCAACATGTCCATATATTGAGAGAAGCTACATGGCTGATGAATCCAACATTTCCATATACTGAGAGTTAGCTACTTGGCAGAAGAGTCCAACATGTGTATATTAAGAGGATTAGCTACAAGGCATATGAACCCAACATGTTCATACACAGAGAGATGACTACATGGCTGATGAGTCCAACATGTCCATATACAGAGAGCTACCTAAATGGCAGATCAGTCCAACATATCCATGTAGAGAGATCTAGCTACATGGTAGATGGGTCCAACATGTGTATATATAGAGGACTAGCTACAAGGCATATGAGATCAACATGTTCATACAGAGAGAGTTGGCTACATGGCTGAAGAGTCCAAGATGTCCATATACCGAGAGCTAGCTTCATGGCATACGAGTACAATATGTTCATATACAGAGAGCTACCTACATGGCAGATCAGTCCAACATATCCATGCACAGAGAGCTAGCTACGTGACAGAATAGTCCAAAATGTGCATATCCAGAGAGACAGCTATATGGCAGAGTAGTGCACCATTTCCATATACAAAGAACTAGCTACATGGCAGATGAGTCCACCATGTCCATATACTGAGAGCTAGTCCAATATTTCCATATACAGAGTGCTAGCTACATGGGAGATGAGACCAACATGTCCATATATTGAGAATTAGCTACATGGCAGATGAGACCCAACATGTGTACATTTATAGGACAAGCTGCAGATAGATGAGTCCAACATGTTCATACACAGAGAGCTAGCTACATGTCAGATGACTCTAAAATTTCCATATAAAGAGAGCTAGCTTCATGGCAGAGTAGTGCTACATTTCGAAGTACATGGCAGATGATTCCAACGTGTCCATATACTGAGAGCTAGCTACATGACAGAGTAGTCCAACAGGTCCATATAAAGTGTTTTAGCTACATGGCAGATGATTCCAACATGTCCATATTCTGAGAGTTACCTACATGGAAGATGAATCCAATATGTGTATACATGGAGGACTAGCAACAAGGCAGATGAGTGCAACATGTTCATTCGGAGAAAGCTGGCTATATGACTGATGAGTCTCACATGTTCATATACAGAGAGCTAGCTACATGGCAGATGAGTTCAACATGCCCAAATACAGAATACTAGCTACTTGGCAGATGAGTGCAACATGTCCATATACTGATAGTTGACTACATGGTAAATGAGTGCAACATATGTATATATAAAGAATGAGCTACAAGGCAGATGATTCCAATATGTTCATACACAGAGAGGTGGCTACATGGCTGATGATTCCCAATGTCCATATATAGAGAGCTAGCAACATGGCAGTCAAGTCCAAAATGTTCATATTTAGAGAGCTACCTACATGGCAGATCAGTCCAACATATCCATGCACAGAGAGCGAGCTACATGGCAAACGAGTCCAAAATGTCCATATACAGATTTCTAGCTACATATCAGATGAGTCCAACCTATCCATATACTGAGAAGTAGTTACATGGCAGAGTACTCCATCATGTCCATATATAGAGTATCAGCTACATGGCCGATGAGTCCCACGTGTCCATATACAGAGAGCTAGCAACATGGCAGATGAATCCAACATGTGTATATATAGAGGACTAGCTACAAGGCAGATGAGTCCAACATGTTCGAACAGAGAGAGCTGGCTATATGGCTGATAAGAACAACATATCCATATATTGAGAGCTAGCTACATGGCAGACAAGTCCAATATATTCCTATACAGAGAGCAACCTACATGGAAGATCAGTTCAACATATCCATGCACAAAGAGGTAACTACATTACAGATGAGTCCAAAATATACATATACAGAGAGCTAGCTACATGGCAGAGTAGTACATCATTTCCATATACAGAGTTCTATGTACATGGCAGATGAGTTAAAAGTGTCCATATACTGAGAATTAGCTACATGGCAGAGTATGCCAAACATGCCCATATACAGAGTACTAGCTATATGGCAGATAAGTTCAATATTTCCATATACTGAGAGTTAGGTACATGGCAGATGAGTTTAACTTGTGTATATTTAGAGGATTAGCTACAAGGCAGATGAGACCAACATCTTATTCCACAGAGAGCTGGCTACATGGGTGATGAGTCCAACATATCCATAAACTGAGAGCTACCTACATGGCAGACAAGTCCAATATGTTCATATAGAGAGAGCTTTCGATGACAGATCAGTCCAACATATCCATGCACAGAGAGCTACCTACATGGCAGACGAGTCCAAAATGTCTATATAGAGAGAGCTAGCTACATGGCAGTGTACTGGAACATTTCCATATACAGAGTTCTTGCTACATGGCAGATGAGTCCAACGTGTCCATATATTGAGAGTTAGCTACATGGCAGATGAGACCAACACATGTACATTTATAGGGCAAGCTACAAAGCAGATGAGTCCAACATGTTCGTACGCAGAGAGCTGGCTACATGGCTAATGAGTCCAACATGCCCATATACAGAGAGCTAGCTATATGGCAGATAAGTCCAATATGTTCATATACAGAGAACTACCTACATGGCAGATCTGTCCAACATATCCAGGCAAAAAGAGCAAGCTACATGGCAGACGAGTCCAAAATTTCCCTATAGAGAGACCTAGCTACATGGCAGATTAGCCCAACATTTTCATATACAGCGTTATTTCTACATGGCAGATGAGTCTAGCATGTCCATATACTGAGAGTTAGCTACATGGCAGATGAGTCCAGCATGTGTATATATATAGGAGTAGATACAAGTCAGATGAGTCCAACATGTTCACACAGAGAGAGATGGCTTTATGGCTGATGAATCCATTATGTCCATATACTGAGAGCTAGCTAGATGGCAGAGTAGTTCAACATGTACATATACTGAGTACTAGCTACATGGCAGATAGGTCAATCATGTCCATATACTGAGAGTTAGCTACATTGTAGAGGAGTCCATCATGTGTATATACAGAGGACTACCTACAAGGCAGATGAGTCCAACATGTTCATACAGAGAGCGCTGGCTTACGGGTGATGAGTGCACCATGTCCATATACAGAGAGCTAGCTCCATGGAAGACAAGTCCAATATGTTCGTATACAGAGAGCTACCTACATGGCAGATCAGTCCAACGTATACATGCACAGAGCATTAGCTACATGGCAGACAAGTCCAAAATGTCCATACATAGAGAGCTAGCTGCATGGCAGAGTGGTGCAACCTTTCCATATACAGAGTTCTACCTATTTGGCAGATGAGACCAACGTGTCCATATAAAGAGTACTAGCTGCATGGCAGATGAGTCCAACATGTCCATATACTGAGAGTTAGCTACATGCGAGATGAGACCAACATGTGTATATTTAGAGGACTAGCTACACGGCAGAGGAGTACAACATGTTCATACAGAGAGAGCTGGCTACATGGCTGATGAGTCCAACATTTGTATATGTAGAGGACTAGCTAAAAGGCAGATGAATCCAACATGTTCATATGGAGAGAGTTGGCTACATGGCTGATGAGTCCCACACGTCCATATACAGAGAGCTAGATACATGGGAGATGAATCCAACGTGTTCATACAAAGAGAAGTAGCTACAGGGCTGATGAATTCAACATGTCCATATCCTGAGAGGTAGCTACATGGCAGAAAAGTCCAATATGTTCATATACAGAGAGCTACCTACATGACCAATCAGTCCAACATATCCATGCACAGAGCGATAGCTACATGGCAGATGAGTACAAAATGTCCATATACAGACAGCTAGCAAAATGGTAGAGTAATGCACCCTTTCCATATACAGAGTTCTAGCTCCATGACAGATGACTCCAACTTGTGCATATACTGAGAGGTAGTTACATGGCAAAGAAGTCCAACATGTCCAAATACATAGTACTGGCTACATGGCAGATAAGTCCAACATGTCCATATACTGAGATTTAACTACATGGCAGATGAGTCCAACATGTCCATTTATTGAGATTAGCTACATGGCAGATGAGTCCAACATGTGTATATATAGAAGACTAGCTACAAGTCAGAGGAGCCTAGCATGTTCATGCAGAGAGAGCTGGCTTCATGTCTGATGAGTCCAAGATATTCATATACAGAGATATAGCTACACGGCACACAAGTCCAAAATGTTCATATACAGACAGCTACCTACATGGTGGATCAATCCAACATATACATTCAAAGAGAGATCGACACATGGCAGACGAGTCCAATATGTCAATATACACAGAACTAGCAAAATGGCAGATTAGAGCCACATTTCCATATACAGAATTCTAGCTCCATGGCAGATGAGTCCAACGTGTCCATATATTGAGAGCTAGCTACATGGCTGAGCAGTCCAAAATGTCCATATACAGAGTACTAGCTACTTGTCAGATGAATTCGACATGTCCATATACTTCAATTTAGCTACATAGCAAATGAGTCCAACATGTGTTTATATAGAGGATTAGCTACAAGGCAGATGATTCCATCAAGTTCATGCAGAGAGAGATGGCTACATGGCTGATGAGTCCAACATATCCATATACAGAGATCTAGGTACATGGCAGACAAGTCCAATCTGTTCATATACTGAGAGCTACCTGCATGGCAAATCATTCCAACATATCCTTGCACAGAGAGATAGCTACATGGCAGACGAATCCAAACTGTCCATATATAGTGTGCTAGCTACATGGAAGAGTAGTGCAACATTTCCATATACAGAGTTGTAGCTACATGGCAAATGAGTTCAATATGTCCATATACTGAGAGCTAGCTACATTGCAGAGTAGTCCAACATGTCCATTTACAGAGTACTAGCTACATGACTGATGAGTACAACATGTCCATATACTGAGAGATATCTACATGGCATTTGAGTCCAACATGTGTATATACAGAGGACTAGCTACATGGCATATGAGTCCAACATGTGTATATTTAGAGGGCTAACTGAAAGGTAGATGAGTCCAACATGTTCATACACAGAGAACTGGCTACATGGCTGATGACTCCAACATATCGATATACTGAGAACTTGTTACATAGCAGAGAAATCCTGTATGTTCATATACAGAGAGTTACCTACATGGCAGATCAGTCCAACATATCCATGCATACAGAGCTAGCTACTTGGCAAACAATTCCAAAATTTCCATATACAGAGAGCTTGCTACATGGCAGATTAGTGCAACATTTCCATATATAGCGTTCTAGCTACATGGCATATGAGTCCAATGTGTGCATACACTGAGAGCTAGTCGCATGGCAGAGTAGTCCAACATGTCCATATACAGAGCACTAGATACATGGGAGATGAATCCAACATGTCCATATACTGAGAGTTAACTACATGGCAGTTGAGTCCAACATGTGTATTTATAGAGGACTACCTACATGGCAGATGAGTCCAAAATGTTCAAACATTGAGAGATGGCTACATGGCTGATGAGTCCAACATGTCCATATACTGAGATTTAGCTACACTGCAGATGTGTCCAACATGTGTATATATAGAGGACTAGCTATATGCCAGATGAGTCCATCATGTGTATATTTAGAGGGCTAGCTACAAGGTAAATGAATCCAAGTTGTTCCTTCACAGAAACCTGGATACATGGCAGATGAATCCAACATGTGGATATATAGAGGACTGGGTATAAGGCAGATAAGTCTAAATGTTCATACAGAGAGAACTGGCTACATGGTCGATGAGTATGTCCATATACTGACAGCTACCTACATGGCAGACAAGTCTAATATGTTCATATACAGAGAGTTACCTGCATGGCAGTACAGTCAAACATATGAATGCACAGGGAGCTAGCTACATGGCAGACGAGTCCAAAATGTCCATATACAGAGAGCTTGCTACATGGCAGAGTAGTGCAACATTTCCATATACAGAGTTCAAGCTACATGGTAGATGAGTCCAATGTGTGCATATACTGAGAGCTGGCTACATGTCATAGTAGTCCAACATTTCCATATATAGAGTCAGATGACTTCAACATGTTCATATACTGAGAGTAAGTTACATGGCAGATGAATCCAACATGAGTATATATAGAGGACTAGCTAGATGGCAGATACGTCCAAAATGTTCATACAGAGAGAGCTGGCTACATGGCTGGTGACTCCAACATGTTCATGCAGAGAGAGCTGGCTAAATGGCTAATGTGTCCAACATATCCACATACAGACATCTAGCTACATGACAGACAAGTTCAACATGTTCATATACAGAGAGATATCTACATGGCAGATCAGTCCAACATATCCATGCACAGAGAGCTAGCTACATGGAAGACAAGTCCAAAATATCCACATACAGACATCTAGCTACATGACAGACAAGTTCAACATGTTCATATACAGAGAGATATCTACATGGCAGATCAGTCCATCATATCCTTACAAAGAGAGCTAGCTACATGGCAGACGAGTACAATATGTCTGTATACTCAGAGCTAGCAACACGGCAGTGTAGTGTCACATATCCATATTCAGAGATCTAGCTCCATGGCAGATTAGTCCAATGTGTCCATATTCTGAGAGCTAGCTACATGGCAGAGAAGTACTACATGTTCATATACAGAGTAGTAGCTACATGGCAGATGAGTCCAACTTGTCCATATACTGAGAGTTAGCTACATGGCAGATGAGTACAACATGTGTATATATAGAGGACTGGCTAGAAGGCAGATGTGTCCAAAATGTTCACATAGAGACAGCTGGATACATGGCTGATGATGCCAACAGGTCCATATACTGAGTGTTAGCTACACTGCAGATGTGTTCAACATGTGTATATATAGAAGACTAGCTATATGTCAGATGAGTCCATCATGTGTATATTTAGAGGGCTAGCTACAAGGTAAATGAATCCAACATGTTCACACACAGAGAGCTGGATACATGGCAGATGAATCCAACATGTGTATATTTAGAGGACTAGGTATAAGGCAGATAAGTCCTAAATGTTCATACAGATAGAGCTGGCTACATGGTTGATGTGTGCAAAATGTCCATATACTGACAGCTAGCTACATGGAAGACAAGTCCAATATGTTCATATACAGAGAGCTATCTACATGGCAGTACAGTCCAACATATGAATGAACAAAGAGCTAGCTACATGGCAGACGAGTCCAAAATGTCCATACACAGAGAGCTTGCTACATGGCAGAATAGTGCAACATTTCCATATACAGAGTTCTAGCTACATGGCAGATGAGTCCAACGTGTGCATGTACTGAGAGCTACCTACATGGCAGATTAGTCCAACATGTCCATATATAGAGTACTAGCTACATGGCAGATGACTCCAACATGTTCATATATTGAGAATTAGCTACATGGCAGATGAGTCCAACATGTGTATATATAAAGGATTAGCTAGAAGGCAGATGCATCCAAAATGTTCATATAGAGAAAGCAGGCTAAATGGCTAATGTGTCCCACATATCCATATACAGAAATCTAGCTACATGGCAGACAATTACAACATGTTCATATAAATAGAGATATCTACATGGCAAATCAGTCCATCATATCCTTGCAAAGAGAGCTAGCTGCATGGCAGATGAGTGCAATATGTCCATATACACAGAGCTAGCAACACGGCAGAGTAGTGTCACATATCCATATACAGAGATCTAGCTCCATGGCAGATGAGTCCAATGTCTCCATATTCTGAGAGCTCGCTCCATGTCAGAGAAGTACAACATGTCCATATACAGAGTTCTAGCTACATGGCAGTTGAGTCCAACTTGGCATATACTGAAAGTTAGCTACATGGCAGATGAGTCCAACATGTGTATATATAGAGGACTAACTAGAAGGCAGATGCATCCTAAATGTTCACACAAAGAGAACTGGCTACATGGCTGATGAGTCGAACGTGTCCATAGATTAAGAATTAGCTATATGGCAGTGAGTCCAACATGTTTATATATAGAGGTCTAGCTACATGGCAGATGAGTCCAACATGTGTACATTTAGAGTGCTAGCTACAAGTTAGATGAATAAAACATGTTCATACACAGAGAGCTGTTTACATGGCTGATGAGTCCAACATGTCGATATACTGAGAACTAGCTACATGGCCGACTACTCCAATATGTTCATATACAGAGAGCTACCTACATGGCAGATCAGTACAACATATCCATGTATAGAGAGCTAGCTACATGGCAGAAAAGAACAACATTTCCATATACTGAGTTGGAGCTACATGGCAGATGAGTCCAACATGTCCATATACAGAGAGTTAGTTAAATGACAGATGAGTCCAACATGTGTATATATAGAGGACTAGCTACAAGGTAGATGAGTCCTATATGTTCATACTGAGAGACCTGGCTATATGGCTGATTAATCCAACATGTGTATATATAGATGACTTGCTACAAGGAAGATGAGTCCTACATGTTCATACAGAGAGAACTGGCTACATGGCTGATGAATCCAACCTGCCCATGTACAAAGAGCTAGCTACATGACAGAGTAGTGTAACATTTCCATATACAGAGCTCTAGTTACATGGTAGATGAGTCCAACATGTGTATATACTGAGACCTAGCTACATGGAAGAGTACTCCAACATGTCCATAGAGTACTAGCTACATGACAAATGAGTAGAACATGTCCATATACTGAGAGATAGCTAAATGGCAAATTAGTCCAACATGTGGATATTTAGAGGGCAAGCTACAAGGCAGATGAGTCCAACATGTCCATATACTGAGAGATAGCTAAATGGCAAATTAGTCCAACATGTGGATATTTAGAGGGCAAGCTACATGGCAGATGAGTCCAACATATGTATATATAGATGACTAGCTACAAGGCAGGTGAATCCAACATGTTCATTCAGAGAGAGCTTGCTACATTGGTGATGAGTCCAACATATCCATATACAGAGACCTAGCTACATGTCAGACAAGTCCAACATGTTCATATACAGAGAGCTACCTACATGGCAGATCAGTCCAACATACCCATGTACAGAGAGCTAACTACATGGCAGACGATTCCAAAATGTCCATATACAGAGAGCTAGCTAAATGGCGGATGAGCCCAACGTGTCCATAAACTCAGAGTAAGCTCCATGGCAGATGAGTCCAATATGATCATACAGAGAGAGCTGGCTACATGGTTGACAAGTCCAACATGTTCATATACAGAGAGCTAGCTACATGGTAGAGTAGTGCAACATTTCCATATACAGAGCTCTAGTTACATGCTAGATGAGTTCAAGGTGTCCATATGCTCAGAGCTAGCTACATAGCAAAGAAATCCAACATGTCCATATATTGAGATTTAGCTACATGGCAGATGAGTCCAACATGTTCATACAGAAAGAGCTGGCGACATGGCTGATGAGTCCATCATACACATATACAAATATCTAGCTACATGGCACACAAGTCCAACATGTTCGTATACAGAGAGCTACCTACATGGCGGATCAGTCCAACATATCAATGCACAGAAAGCTAGCTACATGGCAGGCGAGTGCAATATGTCCATATACAGAGAGCTAGCAACACGGCAGAATACTGCCGCATTTGCATATACAGAAGTCAAGCTCCATGGCAGATGAATCCAAGGTGTCCATATACTGAGAGATGGCTACATGGCAGAGAAGTCCAACATGTCCATATAGAAAGTACTAGCTACATAGCAAATGTTTCCAACATGTCCATATATTGAGATTTAGTTACATGGCAAATGAGTCCAACATTTGTATATATAGAGGACTAGATAGAAGGCCGATGAGTCCAACATGTTCATGCAGTGAGAACTGGCTACATGGCTAATGAGTCCAACATATCCATATACAGAGATGTAGCTACATGCCACACAAGTCCAACATGTTCATATACAGTGAGCTAACTACATGGCAGATCAGTCCAACATATCCATGCACAGAGAGCTATGTACATGACAGAGGAATCCACTATATCCATATACCCAGAGCTAGCAGCATTACAGAGTAGTGCCACATTTCATTATACAGAGTTCTAGCTCCATGGCAGTTGAATCCAACGTGTACATATACTGAGAGCTAGCTAAAAGGCAGAGAAGTTCAACATGTCCATATACAGAGTACTAGCAACATGACAGATGAGTCCAACATGTCCATATACTGAGATTTAGAAACATGGCAGGTGAATCCAACATGTGTTTATATAGAGGACTAGATACAAGGCAGATGAACCCAACATGTTCATGCAGAGAGAGCTGGCTACATTGCTTTTGAGTCCCACATATCCATATACAGAGATCTATCTACATGGCAGACAAGTCCAACATGTTCATATACATAGAGCTACCTATATGTCAGAACAGTCCAACATATCCATGCACAGAGAGCTAGCTACATGCCAGATGAGTCCAATATATCCATATATACACAGCTAGCAACATAGCAGTGGAGTGCCACATTTCCATATACTGAGTTCTAGCTCTATGGCTTATGAGTCCAACGTGTCCATATACTGAGACATAGCTTCATGGCAGAGAAGACCAATATGTCCATATACAAAGTATTAGCTACATGGCAGATGAGTCCAACATGTCAATATATTGAGATTTAGCTACATGGCAGATGAGTCTAACATGTGTATATATAGAGGACAAGCTACATGGCAGTCAAGTCCAACATGTTCATGCAAAGAGAGCTGACTACATGGCTGATGAGTCTATCCTGGGTATATGTAGAGGGCTAGCTACAAGGTAAATGAGTCCAACATATGCATACACAGAGAGCTGGATACATGGCAGATGAGTCTAACATGTGGATATATAGAGGACTAGCTATAAGACAGATGAGTTCTAACTGTTCATACAGACTAAGTTGGCTACATGGCCAATGAGTCCAACATGTCAATATACAGACAGCTAGCTACATGGCAGACAAGTTCAATATGTTCATATACAAAGATCTACCTACATGGCAGGTCAGTCCAACATATCCATGTACAGAGAGCTAGCTACATAACAGACGAGTCCAAAATGTCCATATACAGATAGCTAGCTACATGGCAGAGGAGTGCAACAATTTCATATACAGAGTTTTAGCTACATGACAGATTAGTCCAACTTGTCCATATTCAGAGAGCTAGCTACTTGGCAGAGTAGTGCAATATGTCCATATACAAAGATCTAGCTACATGGCAGATGAATCCAATGTATCTATATACTGAGAGCTAGCTACATGGTAGAGTAGTCCAACATGTCCATATTCAGAATACTATCTACATGGCAGATGAGTCCAATGTGTCTATATACACAGTGCTAGCAACACGGCAGAGTAGTGCTGCATTTACATATACAAAGTTCTAGCACCCTGGCAGATGAATCAAAGGTGTCCATATACTGAGAGCTAACTACATGGCAGAGAAATTCAACATGTCCATGTACAGAGTACTAGCTACATGGCAGATGAGTCCAACATTTGTATATATAGAGGACTAGCTAAATGGCAGATGAGTCCAACATGGTCATGCAGTGAGAGCTGGCTACATGGCTAATGAGTCCAACCTATCCATATACAGAGATATAGCTACATGCCACACAAGTCCAACATGTTCATATACAGAGAAATATTTTCATGGCAGATCAGTCCAACATATCCATGCACTGAGAGCTATGTACATGGCAGAGGAGTCCAATATATCCATATACACAGAGCAAGCAGCATTACAGCGCAGTGTCACATTTCATTATACAGATTTCTAGCTCAATAGCAGATGAGTCCACCGTTCCATATACTGAGAGCTATCTACAAGGCAGAGAAGTCCTACCTTTCCATATACAGAGTGCTATCAACATGACAGATGAGTCCAACATGTTCATAAACTGAGATTTAGCTACATGTCAGGTGAAACCAACATGTGTTTATATAGAGGACTAGCTACAAGGCAGATGAACCAAAAATGTTCATGCAGAGAGAGAGAGCTACATGGTTGATGAGTCCATCAGATCCATATACAGAGATCTATCTACATGGCGTACAAGTCCAACATGTTCATATAGAGAGAGCTACCTACATGTCAGAACAGTCCAAAATATCCACACACAGAGAGCTAGCTACATGGCAGACAAGTCCAATATGTCTTTTTATACACAGCAAGCAACAAGGCAGTGGAGTGCGGCATTCCTATACTGAGTTCTAGCTCTATGGCAGATGAGTCCAACGTGTCCATATAATGAGACATAGCAACATGGCAGAGAAGACCAACATGTCCATATACAGAATATTAGCTACATGGCAGATGAGTCCAAGATGTCAATATATTGAGATTTAGCTACATGTCAGATGAGTCCAACATGTGTATATATAGAGGACTAGCTACAAGGCGATGAGTCCAACATGTTCATGCAGAGAGAGCTGGCCAAATGGCTGAAGAGTCCAACATATCCATAAATAGAGATCTAGCTACATGGCAGACAAGGCCTACATGTTCATATACAGAGAGTTACCTACATGGCAGATCAGTCCAACTTATCCATGCACAGATGAGTCCAATATGTCTATATATATAGAGCTATCAATACGGCAGAGTTGTGTCACATTTCCATATACAGAGTTCTACCTCCATGGCAGATGATTGCATCGTGTGAATATACTGAGAACTAGATACAATGCCTAGTACTCCATCATGTCCATATACAGAGTACTAGCTACATGGCAGATGAGTCAAACATGTCCATATACTGAGAGTTAGTTATGTGACAGATGAGTCCAACATGTGTATATATAGAGGACTAGCTTCAAGGCAGATGCATCCAAAATGTTCATACACAGAGAGCTGGCTAGATGTCTGAGGAGTCCAACATTTCCATATACAGAGAGCTAGCTACATGTCAGACAAGTCCAATATGTTCATATACAGAGAGTTACCTCCCTGATACATCAGTCCAACATATCAATGCACATAGAGTTAGCTACATGGCACACAAGTCCAAAATGTCCATATAAAGAGACTAGCTACATGGAAGACTAGTGTAACATTTCCATATACACAGTTCTAGCTACAAGGCAGATGAGTCCAACATGTTCATATACTGAGAGCTAGCTACATGGCATAGAAGTCCAACATGCCCATGTACAGAGTACTAGCTACATGTAGATGAGTTCAACATGTCCATATACTGAGATTATCTACATGGAACATGAGTCCAATTTGTGTATATTTAGAGGACTAGCTACAATGAAGATGAGTCCCACTTGTTCATGCAGACAGAGCTGGCTACATAGCTGATGAGTCCATATACAGAGATCTAGCTACCTGGCAGACAAGTCCAACATGTTTATATACAGAGAGCTACCTACATGGCAGATCAGTCCAACATATCCATGCACAGAGAGCTAAATACATTGCAGACGAGTACAATATGTCCATATAAACAGAGCTAGCAACATGGCAGAGGAGTGCCAAATTTCCATATACAAAAGTTCTGGCTCCGTGGCATATGATTCCAATGTGTCCTTATACTGAGAGCTAGCAAAATGGCAGAGAAGTCCTACGTGTTCATATATAGAGTTCAAGCTAAAAGGCATATGAGTCCAACATGTGTATATTAAGAGAACTAGCTACATGACACATGAGTCTAACTTGTTCATGCACAGTGAGCTGTCTACATAGCTGATGAGTCCAACATATCCATAAACAAATATCTAGCTACATGTCATACAATTCCAACATGTTCATATTCAGGGAGGTAGCTACATGTCAGATCAGTCCAACATATCCATGCACAGAGAGCTAGCTACATTGCTGAGGAGTCCAATATGTCCATATACACAGAGCTAGTAACACGGCAGAAGAGTGCCATATTTCCATATAGAGAGTTCTGGCTCCATGGCAGATGATTCCAACATGTCCATATACTGAGAGCTAACTACATGGAAGATGAGTACAACATGTGTATATATGGAGGAATAGCTACAAGGCATATGAATCCAACATGTTCATGCAGAGAGAGCAGGCTACATGGCTGATGAGTCCAACATATCCATATACAGAGATCTAGCTACATGGCAGACAAGTCCAACATATTCATATACAGAGGGATATCTAAATGGAAGATGAGTCCAACATATCCATGCACAGAGAGATAGCTACAAGGCAGATGAGTTCAATATGTCCATATTCACAGAGCTAGAAACACGACAGAGTAGTGCCATATTTCCATACACAGAGTTCTAGCTCCATGTCAGATGAATCCAAGGTGTCCATATACTGAGAGCTAACTACATGGCAGAGAAGTCCAACATGTCCATATACAGAGAACTAGCTACATTGCATATGAGTCCAAAATGTCCATATAGTGAGAGTTAGCTATGTGGCAGATGAGTCCAACATGTGTATATATAGAAGACTAGCTGCAAGGTAGATGCATCCAACATGTTCATACACAGAGAGCTGGCTACATGTCTGAGGAATCCAGCATTTCCATATGCAGAGAGCTAGCTACATGGTAGACAAGTCCAATATGTTCATATACAGAGAGCTACCTCCCTGGCAGATCATTCCAACATATCCATGCACAGAGAGCTAGCTCCATGGCAAATGAGTCCAAAATCTCCATATAGAGGGACTATCTACATGGAAGATTAGTGCAACATTTCTATATATAGAGTTCTAGCTACATGACAGATGAGTCCAACATGTTCATATACTGAGAGCTAGCTACATGGCATAGAAGTTCAACATGTCCATATACAGAGTACTAGCTACACTAGATGAGTTCAGCATGTCCATATACTGAGATTAAGTTACATTGAAGATGAGTCGAAAATGTGAATATTTAGAGCACTAGCTTCAAGGAAGTTGAGATCAACTTGTCCAGGCAGAGAGAGTTGGCTACATGGCTGATTAGTCCAACATATCCATATACAGAGATCTAGCTACCTGGCAGACAAGTCCAACATGTTGATATACCGAGAGCTACCTACGTGGCAGATCAGTCCAACATATCCATGAAAAGAGAGCTAGGTATATGGCAGACGATTCCAATATGTCCATATACACAGAGCTACCAAACAGCAGAGAAGTGCCACATTTCCATATACAGAGTTCTAGCTCCATGGCAGATGAGTCCAACATGTTCATATACTGAGAGCTAGCTACATGGCATAGAAGTTCAACATGTCCATATACAGAGTACTAGCTACATGTAGATGAGTTCAGCATGTCCATATACTGAGATTAAGTTACATTGAAGATGAGTCGAAAATGTGAATATTTAGAGGAGTAGCTTCAAGGAAGTTGAGATCAACTTGTTCAGGCAGAGAGAGTTGGCTACATGGCTGAAGAGTCCAACATATCCATATACAGAGATCTAGCTACCTGGCAGACAAGTCCAACATGTTGATATACCGAGAGCTACCTACGAGGCAGATCAGTCCAACATATCCATGCACAGAGAGCTAGGTACATGGCAGACGAGTCCAATATGTCCATATGCACAGAGCTACCAAACAGCATAGAAGTGCCACATTTCCATATACAGAGTTCTAGCTCCATGGCAGATGAGTCCAACTTGTCCTTCTACTGACAGCTAGCTACATGGCAGAGAAGTCCAACATGTGTATATATAGAGGACTAGCTGCATGGCAGATGCGTCCAACATGTTCATACATGGAGAGCTCTCTACATGTTGGAAGAGTCCAACATTTCCATATACAGAGAGCTAGCTACATGTCAGACAAGTCAAATATGTTCATATACAGAGAGCTAACTACGTGGCAGGTCAGTCCAACATATCCATGCACAGTGAGCTAGCTACATGGCAGACGAGTCCAAACTGTCCATATACAGAGACTAGCTACATGGCAGATGAGTACAAAATGTCCATATACAGAGTTCTAGCTACATGGCAGATGAGTCCAACATATTCATATACTGAGAGCTAGCTACAGGGCATAGAACTCGAATATGTCCATATACAGAGTATTAGCTACATGTAGATGAGTTCAGCATGTCCATATACTGAGATTATTTACATGGAACATGAGTCCAATATGTGCATATTTAGAGGATTATCTACAAGGAAGATAAGTCCAACGTGTTCATGCAGACAGAGCTGACTACATGGCTGATGAGACCAACATATCCATATACAGATTTCTAGTTACCTGGCAGATAAGTCCAACATATTCATATACAGAGAGCTACCTCCCTGGCAGATCAGTCCAACATATCCAAGCACAGAGAGCTAGCTACATGGCAGACGAGTCAAAAATGTCCATATAGAGGGACAAGTTACATGGAAGAGTAGTGCAACAATTCCATATACAGAGTTCTAACTACATGGCAGATGAGTCCAACATGTTCATATACTGAGAGCTAGCTACATGGCATAGAAATCCCACATGTCCATATACAGAGTACGAGCTACATGTAGATGAGTTCAGCATGTTCATGTACAGAGAGCTACCTACATGACAGATCAGTCCAACATATCCATGCACAGAGAGACAGCTTAATGCCAGACAAGTCCAATATGTCCATAAACACAGAGCTAGCAACACGGCAGAGTAGAGCCACATTTCCATATACAGAATTCTAGTTCCATGGCAGATGAATCCAAGGTGTCCTTTTACTGAGAAGGCAGAGAAGTCCAACATGTCCATATACTGAGAGTAATTACATGGCAGATGAGTCCAACATGTGTATATATAGAGAACTAACGGCAAGGCAGATGCATCCAACATGTTCATCCACAGAGAACTGGCTACTTGTCTGAGGAGTCCAACACTTCCATATACAGAGAGCTAGCTAATTGGCATATAAGTCCAATATGTTCATATACAGAGAGCTACCTCCCTGGCAGATCAGTCCAATATATCCATGCATATAGAGCTAGCTACATGGCAGACAAGTCCAAAATGTCCATATAGAGGGACAAGCTACATGGAAGAGTAGTGAACATTTCCATATACAGAGTTCTAGCTACATGGCAGATGAGTCCATCGTGTTCATATACTGAGAGCTAGCTACATGGCAGAGAATTCCAACATGTCCATATACAGACTACACACTACATGCAGATGTGTTCAGCATGTACATATACTGAGATTTAGCTACATAGCAGATGAGTCCAA
Organism: Chrysochloris asiatica; assembly: GCF_000296735.1. Taxonomy (NCBI): domain Eukaryota; kingdom Metazoa; phylum Chordata; class Mammalia; order Afrosoricida; family Chrysochloridae; genus Chrysochloris; species Chrysochloris asiatica. The sequence continues at coordinate 368,137 of NW_006409027.1, read as the reverse complement.
TATGTGTATATTTAGAGGACTAGCTTCAAGGCAGATGAGTCCAACTTGTTCATGCAGAAAGAGCTGGCTAAAGTGCTGATGAGTAAAACATATCCATATACAGAGATCTAGCTACAAGCAGACAAGTCCAACAAGTTCATTTACAGTGAACTACCTACATGGCAGATCAGTCCAACATATCCATGTACTGGAAGCTAGCTACATGGCAGATGAGTGCAATATGTCCATATACACAGAGCTAGCAACACGGCAGAGTATTGCCACATTTCCACATACAGAGTTCTAACTCCATGGCAGATGAGTCCAACGTGTCCATATACGGAGAGCTATCTACATGGCAGGGAAGTCCAATATTTCCATATACAGAGTTCTAACTTCATGGCAGATGAGTCCAACATGTGTTTATATAGAGGACTAGCTAAAAGGCACATGAGTCCAACATGTTCACGCAGAGAGAGCTGGCTACATGGCTGATGAGTCTGACATATCCATAGACAGAGATGTAGCTACATGGCAATCAAGTCCAACATGTTCACATACAGGGAGCTACTTACATTGCGGATCAGTCCAACATATCCATGTACAGAGAGCTAGCTCGATGGCAGAGGTGTCCAATATGTCCATATACAGAGAGCTAGCAACAAGGAAGAATAGTGCCACATTTCCATATACAGAGTTCTAGCTCCATGGCAGACGATTCCAACGTATGCATATACTCAGTATTAGCTACATGGCAGATTTTGCCAACATGTGCATATACTGAGTACTAGCTACATGGCAAATGAGTCCAACATGTCCATATACTGAGAGTTAGCTTCATGGCAGATGAGTCCAACATGTTTATATATAGAGGAGTAGCTGCAAGGAAGATGAATCCAACATGTTCATACACAGAGAGCTGGCTACATGTCTGAGGAATCCATCATTTCCATATACAGAGAGCTAGCTACATGGCAGATAAGTCTAACATGTTCATATACAGAGATCTACCACATGGCAGATCATTCCAACATTTTCCTGCACAGAGAGCTAGCTACATGGAAGACGAGTCAAATATGTCCATATATAGAGAGGTAGCAATACATCACAGTTGTGTCCCATTTCCAGATACAGTGTTCTAGCTCCATGGCAGATGATTGCAACGTGTGCATATACTGAGATCTAGAATCAATGAAGAGTGCTCCAACATGTCCATATACAGAGTAATAGCTACATGGCAGATGTGTCCAACATGTCCATATTCTGATAGTTAGCTACATGGCACATGAGTCCAACATGTGTATATATAGAGGATTAGCAGCAAGGCAGATGTGTCCAACATCTTCATACACAGAGAGTTGGCTACATGTCTGAGGCATCCAACATTGCCATATACAGAGAGCTAGCTATATGGCAGACAAGTTCAATATGTTCATATACAAAGAGCTACTTATGTGGCAGATCAGCCCAACATATCCATGCACAGAGAGCTAGCTACATGGCAGACGAGTCCAAAATGTCCATATAGAGAGACTAGGTTCTTGGAAGAGCAGTGCAACATTTCCATATACAGAGTTGTAGCTACATGGAAGATGAGTCTAACGTGTACATATACTGAGAGCTAGCTACAAGGCAGAGAGGACCAACATGCCCATATACAGAGTACTAGCTACATGGCAGAGGAGTCCAATATGTCCATATATTGAGATTTAGCTACATGGTAGATGAGTATAACATGTGTATACATAGAGAACTTGCTACAAGACAGATGAATCCAACATGTTCATGGAGAGAGAGTTAGCTGCATGTCTGATGTGACCAACATATCCATATACAGAGATCTAGCTACATGGCAGACAAGTCCAACATATTCATATACAGAGAGCTACCTACGTGGCACATCAGTCCAACATATCCATGCACACAGAGCTAGCTATATTGCAGAAGAGTCCAATATGTCCATATACACAGTGCTAGCAACACAGCAGAGGAGTGCCACATTTCCATATACAGAGTTCTGGCTCCATGGCAGATGATTCCAACGTGTCCATATACTGATAGCTAGCTACATGGCAGAGAAGTCCTACATGTCCATATGCAGTGTACTAGCTACATTGCAGATAAGTCCAACATGTTCATACACTGAGATCTAGCTACATGGCACACAAGTCCAACATGTTCATATACAGAGAGCCACCGACATGGCAGATCAGTCCAACATATGCATGCACAGAGAGCTAGGTACATGGCAGATGAGTCCAATATGTCCATATACACAGCATTAAGAACACAGCAGAGTAGTGCCACATTTCCATATAAATAGTTCTAGCTCCATGGCAAATTAGTGCAGCACAACCATATACTGAGAACTAGCTACATGGCAGAGAAGCCCAACATGTCCATATACAGAGTATTAGCTACATGGCTGATGACTCCCACATGTAAATATAGTAAGATTCAGATACATGGCAGATGAATCCAACATGTGTTTATATACAGGACTAGCTACAAGGCAGATGAGTCCAAAATGTTTATGTAGAGAGAGCTGGATACATGACTGATGTGACCAACATATCCATATACATAGATCTATATACATGGCAGACAAATACAACGTGTTCATATACAGAGAGATATCTACATGGCAGATCTGCCCAACATATCCATGCACACAAAGCTAGCTACATGGCAGATGAGTCCAATATGTCCATATACACAAAGCTAACAACATGGCAGAGAAGTCCAACAT
>NW_006409027.1:348094-365309 GCF_000296735.1 Chrysochloris asiatica | reverse complement strand
TAGCAGATGAGTCCAACATGTGTATATATAGAGGATTAGCTACAAGGCAGATGTGTCCAACATATTCATCCACAGAGAGCTGGCTACATGCCTGATGAGTCCAACATTTCCATATACAGAGAGCTAGCAACATGGCAGAGAAGTCCAATATGTTCATATACAGTGAGCTACCTCCCTGACAGATAAGTCCAACATGCCCATGCACAGAGAGCTAGCTACATGGCAGACAAGTCCAAAATGTCCATATAGAGGGAATAGTTACATGGAATAGTAGTGCCACATTTCCATATACAGAGTTCTAGCTACATTGCAGATGAGTCCAACGTGTTCATATACTGAGAGCTAGCTACATGGCATAGAAGCCCAACATATCCATATACAGAGTACTAGCTACATGCAGATGAGGTCAGCATGTCCATATACTGAGATTTACCTACATGGCAGAGGAGTCCAATATGTGTATATTTAGAGAAATAGCTACAAGGCAGATGAGTCCAACTTGTTCATGCAGAGAGAGCTGGGTACATGCCTGATGAGTCCAACATATCCATATACAGAGATCTAGCTACAAGCAGACAAGTCCAACATGTTCATTTACACAGAGATACCTACATGGGACATCAGTCCAACATATCCATGCACAGAGAGCAGATTAGTCTAAAGTGTCCATATACTGAGAGCTAGCTACATGGCAGAGAATTCCAACATGTCCATATAAAGAATATTAGCTACATGGCAGATGAGTCCAACATGTCCATATACCGAATATTATCTATATGGCAGATGAATACAACATCTCCATATACTGAGATTTAGCTACATGGCAGATGAGTCCAACATGTGTATATATAGAGTACTAGCTACATGGCAGATGAGTCCAACATGTGTATATATAGAGCACTAGCTACATAGCAGATGAGTCCAACATGCGTATATTTAGAGGGCTAGCTACAAGGTAGCTGAGTCTGACAGGTTCATACACAGAGAGAAGGCTGCCGGTCTGATGAGTCCTACATGACGATACATTGAGATACCTACATAGCAGACAAGTCCAATAGGTTCATATACAAAGAGATATCTACATGACAGATCATCCCAACATGTGTATAAATACAGGGCTAGCTACAAGGCAGATGAATCCAATATGATTGTACACAAAGAACTGGTTACATGTCTAAAGAGTCCAACATTTGCATATACAGAGAACTAGCTACATCACCGAGAGCTAACTATGTGGCAGATCAGTCCAACATATCTATGCACAGAGAGCTAACTACATGGCAGACAAGTCCAAAATGTCCATATACAGAAACTAGCTACATGGAAGAGTAGTGCAACATTTTAACATACAGAGTTCTAGCTACATGGCAGATAAGTCCATCTTTTTTGTATATTGAGAGATAGGTAGATGGCAGATGTGTCCAAATTGATATATTTGGAGGGTTAGCTACAAGTCAGATGAGTCCAACATGTTCATACACAGACAACTAGCAACATGGCTGATGAATTCAACATGTCCATATACTGAGAGCTAGCTATATGGCAGAGAAGTGCAATATGTTCAAAAACAAATAGCTACCTACATGGCAGATCAGTACAACATATCCATGCACAGAGAGCTAGCTACTTGGCAGACGAGTCTAAAATGTCCATATAAAGAAACCTAGTGACGTGGCAGAGTAGTGCCACATTTTCATACTCATAGTTCTAGCTACATGGCAGATCAGTCCAACATGGGTTTATATAGTGGATTAGCTACAAGGCAGATGAGTCCAACATATTCATGCAGAGAGAACTGGCTGCATGTCTGATGAGTCCAACATATCCATATGTAGAGATTTACCTACATGACACACAAGTCCAACATGTTCATATACAGAGAGCTACCTGCATGGCAGATCAGTCAAACATATCCATGCACAGAGAGCTAGCTACAAGGCAGACCACTCCAATATGTTCATATACACAGAGATAGCAACACTGAAAGAAGTGCAACATTTCCATATACAGAGATCTATCTCCAATGCAGATGAGTCCAACGTATCCATATATTGAGAGCTAGCTACATGGTAGAGAAGTCCAACATGTCCATATACATTGTACTAGCTACATGGTAGATGAGTCCAACATTTCCATATACTGAGATTTAGCTACATGGCAGATGAGTCCAATATGTGTTTATATAGAGGACTAGCTACAAGGCAGATGAGTCCAACATGATCATGCAGAAATAGCTGGATACATGGCTGATGAGTCCAACATATCCATACCCAGAGATCAAGCTACCTTTCACACAAGTCCAATATGTTCATATACAGAGAGTTACCTACATGGCAGATCAGTCCAACATATACTTTCAAAGAGAGCTAGCTCCAAGGCAGATGAGTCCAAAATTGCCATATACAGAGTGCTAGCTACATGGCAGAGTAGTGCATCGTTTCCATATACAGAATTCTACCTATATGGCAAATGATTCCCAAGTGTCCATATACTGAGAGTGAGCTACATGGCATATGTGTCCAATTGTGTATATTTAGAGGGCTAGCTACAAGGTAGATGAGTCCAACGTATTCAATCACAGAGAGCTAGCTACATGGCTGATGAATTCAATATGTACATATACTGAGAGCTAGTAACTTGGCAGGCAATTCCAACATGTTCATATAGAGAGTGCTATCTACATGGAAAATCAGTCCAACATATCCATGCATGGAGAGCTAGCTACAAGGCACACAAGTCCATATACACAGAGCTAACAACAGGGCAGAGTAGTGCCACATTTCCATATCCAGTGTTCTAGCTCCATGGCTGATGAGTCCATGTGTCCATATATTGTGTCTACCTACTTGGCAGATAAGTCCAACATGTCCATATACAGAGTACTATCTACATGGCAGATGAGTCCAACATGTCCATAGATTGAGATTTAGCTACATGGCAGATGAGTCCAACATATTCGTGCAGCGAGAGCTGGCTACATGGCTGATGAGTCCAACATATCCATATACAGAGGTCTATCGATATGGCACACAAGTCCAACATGTTCAAATACACAGACCTGCCTACATAGCAGGTCAGTCAAACATATCCTTGCACAGGGAGTTAGCTACTTGGCAGATGAGTCCAAAATGTCCATATACATAGTGCTAGCTACATCGCAGAGTAGTTCATCGTTTTCATATACAGATTTCTAGCTACATTAAAGATGAGTCCAACGTGTCCATATATTGAGAGTTAGCTACATAGCAGATGTGTCCAAATGTTTATATTTAGAGGGCTAGGTACAAGGCAGATGAGTCCAACATGTTCATACACACAGAGCTAGCAAGATGGCTGCTGAATTCAACATGTCCACATACTGAGAGCTAGCTACATGGCACAGAAGTCCAAATGTTCAGATCAGTCCAACATATCCATGCACAGAGAGCTACCTAGAAGGCAGATGAGTCCAATATGTCCATATACACAGAGCAAGCAACAAGGTATAATAGTGCCACAATTCCATATACAGACCCCTAGCTCCTTGGAAGATGAGCCCAACGTGTCCATATACAGAGAGCAATTTACCTCACAGAGAAGTCCAACATATCCTTGCACAGAGAGTTAGCTACTTGGCAGACGAGTCCAAAAAGTCCATATACTGGGAGCTAGGTACATGGCAGAGAAGTCCAACATGTCCATATACAGCGTACTAACTACATGGCAGAAGAGTCCAACATGTGTATATATAGAGGACTAGCTGCAAGGCAGATGAGTCCAACATGTTCATACACAGAGAGCTGGCTACATTGCTGATAAGTCCAACATAACCATACACAGAGATCTAGCTGCATTGCAGATAAGTCCAATATGTTCATACACAGAGAGCTACCTACATGGCACATCAATCCAACATATCCTTTCAAAGAGAGCTAGCTACATGGCAGACGAGTCCAAAATGTCCATATACAGAGTGCTAGCTACATGGTACAGTAATGCAACATTTCCATATACAGAGATCTAGCTACATGGCAGATGAGTCCAACGTGTCCATATACTGAGAGTTAGCTACAAGGCAGATGAATCCAACATGTTCATACAAAGAGAGCTGGCTACATGACTGATGAATTCAACATGTCCATATCCTGAGAGCTAGCTACATGGCAGACAAGTCCAAAATGTTCATATACAGAGAGCTACCTACATGGCAGATCCGTCCAACATATCCATGCACATAGAGCTAGCTACATAGCAGATGAGTACAAAATGTCCATATAGAGAGATCTAGCAAAATGGTAGAGTAATGCACCATTTCCATTTACAGAGTTCTAGCTCCATCACAGTTGAGTCCAACATGTCCATATACGGAGAGGTAGTTACATGGCATAGAAGTCCAACATGTCCAAATACAGAGAACTAGCTACATGATAGATAAGTCCAACATTTTCATATACTGAGAATTAGCTACATGGCAGATGAGTCCAACATGTCCATATACTGAGATTATCTACATGGCAGATGAGTCCAACATGTCCATATACTGAGATTTAACTACAAGGAAGATGAGTCCAACATATTCATGCAGAGAGAGCTGGCTACATGTCTAATGAGTCCAACATATCCATATACAGAGATATAGCTACATGGCATTCAAGTCCAACATGTTCATATACAGAGAGCTACCTGCATGGCAGATCAGTCCTACATATCCATGCACAGAGAGCTAGATACAAGGCAGACAAATCCAATATGCCCATATACACAGAGATAGCAACACTGCAGAGTAGTGCTACATTTCCATATAAAGAGATCTAGCTCCATGGCAGATGAGTCCAACATATCCATATACTGAGAGCTAGCTACATGGCAGAGAAGTCAAACATGGCCATATTCTGAGATTAAGCAATATGGCAGATGAGTCCAAAATGTGTTTATATAGAGTAGTAGCTACAAGGCAGATGAGTCCAACATGTTCATACAGAGAAAATTGGCTACATGGCTGATGAGTTCAACATGTCCATATACAGAGAGCTAGCTACATGACAGAGTAGTGCAACATTGCCATATACAGAGTTCTAGCATCATGGCAGATGAGTCCAACATGTGTATACACTGAGAGCTAGCTACATAGCAGAGTACTCCAACATAACCATATATAGGGTACTAGTTACTTGGCAGAGTCCATCAAGTCCATATAATGAGAGTTTGCTACATGGCAAATGAGTGCAACATGTGGATATTTAGAGGGCAAGCTACAAGGCAGATGAGTCCAACATGTCTATATACTGAGAGATAGCTACATGGCAGACAAGTTCAATAAGTTCATATACACAGAGATACATACATGACAGATCAGTCCAAGTTATCCATACACAGAGAAATAGCTACATGGCAGATGAGTCCAAAATGTCCAAATACAGAGAGTTAGTTAAAGGCAGAGTATTGCAACATTTCCATACACAGAGTTCTAGCTTCATCGCAGATGAGTCCAATGTGTCCATATACTGAGAGTTAGTTACTTGGCAGATGAGTCCAACATGTGTATATATAGAGGACTAGCTACAAGACAGATGAGTCCAACAAGCTCATACACAGAGAGCTGGCTACATGTCTGAGGAGTCCAACATTTCCATATACAGAGACTAGCTACATAGAAGAGTAATGCAACATTTCCATATACTGAGTTCTAGCTACATGGCAGATGAGTCCAACTTATCCATATATTGAGAGTTAGCTCTCAATATATGTGTCCAAATGTGTATATTTGGCAGATGTGTCCAAATGTGTATATTTAGAGGGCTAGCTTCAAGGCAGATGAGTGCAACATGTTCATATTCAGAGAGCTAGCTACATGGCTGATGAATTCAACATGTCCATATACTGAGAGCTAGGTACATGGCTGACAAGTCCAATATGTTTGTATACAGAGAGCTACCTACATGGAAGATCAGTCCAATATATCCATTCCATGCACATAGAGTTAGCTACATTGCAGAGGAGTCCAAAATATCCATATAAAGAAAACTAGCGACATGGCAGAATAGTGCCACATTTGTATATGCATAGTTCTAGTCACATGGCAGATGAGTCCAACATGTCCATATATTGGGATTTAGCTACATGGCAAATGAGTCCAACATGTGTATATACAGAGGACTAGCTACAAGGCAGATGAGTCCAACATATTCATATACAGAGATCTAGCTACATGGCAGAGAAGTCCAACATGTTTATATACAGAGAGCAACCTACATGGCAGAGCAGTCCAACATATCCATGTTCAGAGAGCTAACTATATGGCAGACGATTCCAAAATATCCATATACAGAAAGCTAGCTACATGGCAGAAAATGCAACATTTCCATATACAGAGTGCTAGCTGCATGGCAGATGTGTCCAACGTGTCCATAAACTGAGAGTGAACTCCAAGGCAGATAATTCCAATATGCTCATTCAGAGAGAGCTGGCTACATGGCTGATGAGTCCAACATGTCCATATACAGAGACCTAGCTACATGGCAGAGTAGTGCAAAATTTCCATACACAGTGGTCTAGCTACATGGCCGATAAGTTCAAGGTGTCCATATGCTGAGAGCTAGCTACATAGTAAAGAAGTCCAACATGTACATATATTGAGATTTAGCTACATGGCAGATGAGTCCAACATGTTCATGTAATGAGAGCTGACGACATGGCTGATGAGTCCATCATACCCATATACAAAGATCTAGCTTCATGGCAGAAAAGTACAACATGTTCATATACAAAGAGCTTCCTACATGGCAGATCAGTCCAACATATCCATGCACAGAGAGCTAGCTACGTGGCAGAAGAGTCCAACATGTCCATATACACAGAACTAGCAACACGGCAGATTAGTGCCACATTTCCATACACAGAGTTCTACTTACATAGCAGATGAATCCAAGGTGTCCATATACTGAGAGCTAGCTACATGGCAGAGAAGTCAAACATGTTCATATACAGAGTACTAGCTACATGGCAGATGAGTCCAACATATCCATATACTGAGATATAGGTATATGGCAGATAAGTCCAACATGTATATATTTAGAGGACTGGCTTCAAGGCAGATGAGTCCGACTTGTTCATGCAGAGAGAGCTAGCTACATGGCTGATGAGTCCAACATATCCATATACAGAGATCTAGTCGAGAGATGAAGCTTAGCTATCCTGGCCTCCAAGGAGCACTCTGGCTGCACTTCTTCAAGAACAGATCTATTGGTTCTTTTGTCAGTCCATGGCACTTTCAGAATTCTCCTCCAACACCAGAACTCAAAGGCATCAATTCTTCTATGATCTTCCTTATTCACTGTTCAGCTTTCACATCCATATGAGGTTCTTGATAACACAATGTCCTGGGTCAGGCGCACCTTAGTCCTCAAGCTGACATGGCAGAGAGAGGTGGCTACATGGTGGATGAGCTAACATATTCATATACAGAGATGTTTACATGGCAGACCAGTCCAACATGTTCATATACAGAGAGCTACCTACATAGCAGATCAGTCCAACATATCCATGCACAGAGAGCTAGCTACATGGCAGATGAGTCCAATATATGTATATACACAGAGCTAGCAACACGGCAGAGGAGTGCAACATTTCCACATACAGAGTTCTAGCTCCATGGCAGATGAGTCCAACATGTCCATATACTGAGAGCTAGTTACAAGGCAGAGAAGTCCAACATGTCCATATACAGAGTACTCGCTACATGGCAGTTGAGTCCAACATGTGTATATATAGAGGACTAGCTACAAGGCATATGAGTCCAATATGTTCATGCAGAGATAGCTGGCTACATGACTGATGAGTCCAACATATCCATATACAGAGATGTCTACATGGCAGACCAGTCCAACATGTTCATATACAGAGAGCTACCTACATAGCATATCAGTCCAACATATCCATGCACAGAGAGCTTGCTACATGGCAGACATGTCCAGTATGTTCATATACACAAAGCTAGCAAAACTGCAGAGTAGCACTGCATTTCCATATACAGAGTTCTAGTTCCATGGCAGATGATTCCAACGTGTCAATATACTGAGAGCCAGCTACATGGCAGAGAAGTCCTACTTGTGCATATACAGAGTTCTAGCTACATGGCAGGTGAGTCCAATGTGTCAATATAGAGAGAGCTAACTACATGACAGAGAAGTGCCACATTTCCATATATAGAGTTCTAGCTCCATGGCAGATGATTCCAATGTGTCAATATACTGAGAGCCAGCTACATGACAGATAATTCCTACATATCGATATACAGAGTACTAGCTACATGGCAGATGAGTCCAACATGTCCATATACAGAGTTCTAGCTACATGGCATATTAGTTCAACATGTCCAAATACAAAGTACTAGCTACATGGCAGAGCTGGCAACACGGAAAAATAGTGCCACATTTCCATATACAGAGTTCTAGCTCCATGGCAGATGACTCCAATGTGTTCATATACTGAGAACTAGCTACAATGTAGAGTAATCCAACATGTCTATATAGAGAGTACAAGCTACATTGCAGATGAGTCCAACATGTCAATATTCTGAGAGTTAGCTACATGGCAGATGTGCCCAACATGTGTATATAAAGAGGACTAACTGCAAGGGACATGTGTCCAGAATGTTCATACACAGAGAACTGTGTACATTTCTGAGGAGTCCAACTTTTCCAAATACAGAGATCTAGCTACATGGCAAACAACTCCTACATGTTCATATACAAAGAGATACCTACATGGCAGTTCAGTCCAACATATCCATGCACAGAGAGCTAGCTACATGGAAGACTATTCCAATATGTCCATATACACAGAGCTAGCAACACAGCAGAGTAGTGTCACATTTCCATAAACAGAGTTCTAGCTCAATGGTAGATGAGCCCAACATGTCCATAAACTGAAAGCTATCTACATGATAGAAAAGTCCAACATGTCCATATACAGAGTACTTGCTAAATGGCAGATGAGTTGAACATGTCCATATATTGAGATAAAGCTACATGGCAGAGGAGTCCAACATGTGTATATATAAAGGACTAGCTACAAGACAGATGAGTTAAACATGTTCATGAAGAGAGAGGTGGCTACATGGCTGATGACTCCAACATATTCATATACAGAGATCTAGCTACATGGCAGACAAGTCCAACATGTTCATATACAGAGTGATATCTATATGCAGATCAGTCAAATATGTCCATGCACAGACCTTGATTCATGTCACATGAGTCCAATATGTCCATATACAGAGAGCTAGCAACATGGCAATGCAGTGCCACATTTCATATACAGAGTTTTGGTCCCATGGCAGATGATTCCAAAGTCTCAGAGAAGCCCTACATATCCATATACTTAGATTTACCTACATGGCTGAGAAGCCCTACATATCCATATACAGAGTAGTAGCTACATGGCAGATGAGTCCAACATGTGTATATATAGAGGACTAGCTACAAGGCACATGATTCCAACATGTTCCTGCAGAGGGAGCTGGCTACATGGCTGATGAGTCCAACATATCCATACAGAGAGATCTGACTACATGGCAGACAAGTCCAACATGTTCATATACAGAGAGCTAACTACATTGCAGATCCGTCCAACATATCTATGCACAGAGAGCTAGCTACATGACAGACGAGTCCAATATATCCATATACAGAGAGCTAGCATTACGGGAGAATAGTGCCACATTTCCATATACAGAGTTCTAGCTCAACGGCAGATCACTCAAACGTGTGCATATATTGAAAACTAGCTAATGGCAGAGTAGTACAATATATCCATATACAGTGTACTAGCTACATGGCAAATGAGTCCAACGTGTCCATATACTGAGAGTTAGCTACATTGCAGATGAGTCCAACATGTGTATATATAGAGGACTAGCTGCAAGGCAGATGAGTCCAACATGTTCATACACAGAGAGCTGGCTACATGTGTGAGGAGTCCAACATTTCCATATACAGAGAGCTCGCTACATGGCATACAAGTCCAATATGTTCATATACAGAGAGCTACCTACATGGCAGATCAGTCCAACACATCCATGAACATAAAGCTAGCTTCATGGCAGACAAGTCCAAAAACTCCATATACAGATAGCTTGCTACATTGGAAAATAGTGCCATATTCCAGATACAGAGCTCTAGCTACATGACAGATGAGTCCAACATGTCCATATACTTAGATTTACCTACATGGCAGATAAGTCCAACATGTGCATATTTAGAGGACGGGCTACAAGGCAGATGAGCACAACTTGTTGATGCAGAGAGAGCTGGCTACATGGCGGATGAGTCCAACATATCCATATACAGAGATCTACCTCCATGTTCAACAAGTCCAACATGTTCATATACAGAGAACTACTTACAAGGCAGATCAGTCCAACATACCCATGCACAGAGAGCTAAACACATGGCAGACGATTCCAATATGTCCATATTGACAGAGCTAGCAACAGGGCAGATTAGTGCCACCTTTCCATATACAGAGTTCTAGCTCCATGGCAGAAGAGCCCAACGTGTCCATATGCTGAGAGCTAGCTACAAAGCAGATGAGTCCAACATGTTCATATACAGAGAGCTGGCTACATGGCTGATGAGTCCAACTTGTCCATATACACAGAGCAAGCTACATGGCAGACAACTCCAATACGTTCATATACAGAGAGCTACCTACATAGCAGATAATTCCAACTATTACATGTAAATACAGCTAGCTACATGCAGACAAGTACAAAACGTCCATATACAGAGAGCTAGCTACATGGCAGAGTACTTCAAAAATTCCATATAAAGAGTTCTAGCTACATGGCGGATGAGTCCAACATGTCCATGTGCAGAGAGCTAGCTACACGGCAGAGTAGTCCAACATGTCCATATACAGAGTACTAGCAACATGGCAGATGAGTCCAACATGTCGATATACTGAGAGTTATCTACACATCAGAGTAGTGCAATATGTCCACAAATAGAGTTCTAACTACATGGCAGATGAGTCTTTGTATCCATGTATTGAGAGCTAGCAATATGTCAGAGTAGTCCAACATGTCGATATACAGTGTAGTAGCTAAATAGCAGATGAGTCCAACATGTCCATATACTGAGAGCTAGCTACATGGCAGATAAGTCTCACATATGTATACATAGAGGACTACCCTACAAGGCAGATGAGTCCAAGATGTTCATACACAGAAAGCTGGCTACATGGCCAACATATTCATGTACAGAGGGATAGCTATATGGCAGCAGAGTCCAAAATGTCCATATACAGACATGTGTATATATAGATGACTAGATACAAGGCAGATGAGACCAACATGTTCACGCAGACAGAGCTGGCTACATGGCTGATGAGCCCAACATATCCATATACAGAGATCGAGTTACATGGCAGGCAAGTCCAACATGTTCATATACAGAGAACTACCTACATGGCAGACCAGTCCAACATATCTATGCACAGAGCTAGCTACATGGCAGATGCTTCCAATATGTCCATATTCACAGACCTAGAAACACAGCAGACTAGACACATTTCCTTATAAATATTTGTAGCTCCAATGCAGATGAGTCCAATGTGTCCATATTGAGAGCTTGCTACATGGCAGAGAAGTCCAACAGGTCCATATACAGAGTATTTGCTACATGGTAGAGTAGTGTAGTATGTCCCTAAACAGTATTTTAGCTACATGGCAGATGAGTCCAACGTGTCCATATACAGTGAGCTAGCTCCATGGCAGAGTAGTGCAACATTTCCATATACAGAGTTCTAGCTACATGTCAGATGAGTCCAACGTGTCCATATACTGAGAGTTAGCTACATGGCAGACAATTCCAATATGTTCATATATAGAGAGCTACCTACAAGGTAGATCAGTCCAACATATCCATGCCTATATACAGAGAGCTAGCTACATGGCCGAGTAGTGCAATATGTCCTTAAACAGAGTTTTAGCTACATGGCAGATGAGTCCAACGTGTCCACACACAGAGAGCTAAATACATGGCACAGTATTGCAACATTTCCATATACTGAGTTCTGGCTATATGTCAGATGAGTCCAACGTGTCCATATACAGAGAGATTTCTATATTGCAGAGTAGTGCAACATTTCCATATACAGAGTTCTATCTATATGGCAGATGAATACAACATGTGTATATTTAGAGGGCTAGCTATAAAGCAGATGAGTCCAACATGTTAATATACAGAGAGCTGGCTGCATGGCTGATGAGTCCAACATGTCCATATACGCAGAACAAGCTACATGGCAGACAACTCCAATATGTTCATATACAGAGAGCTACCTTCATAGCAGATAATTCCAACAAATCCATGTAAATTCTGCTAACTACATGCAGACGAGTACAAAATATCCATATACGGAGAGCTAGCTACATGGTAGAGTACTGCAACACTTCCATATAAAGAGTTCTAGCTACATAGCAGATGTGTCCAACGTGTCCATGTGCAGAGAGCTAGTTACACGGCAGAGTAGTCCAACATGTCCATATACAGAGTAGTAGCAACATGGCAGATGAGTCCAACATGTCGATATACTGAGAGTTATCTATATGGCAGAGTAGTGCAACATGTCCATAAAGAGAGTTCTAGCTATATGGCAGATGAGTCTTTTGTATCCATGTATTGAGAGCTAGAAACACGGCAGAGAAGTCCAACAAGTCCATATAGAGTATATTAACTAAATAGCAGATAAGTCCAACATGTACATATACTGAGAGCTAGCTACATGGCAGATAATTCCCACATATGTATATAAAAAGGACTACCTACAAGGCAAATGAGTCTAACATGTTCATACACAGAGACCTGACTACATGGCAGATAGGTCCAATATGTCCATATATAGAGAGTTACCTACATGGCAGATCAGTCCAACATATCCATTTACAAAGAGTTAGCTACATGGAAGACACGTTCAAAACGTCCATATAAATAGAGGACGCTACATGGCAGAGTAGTGCAACATTTCCATATATATAGTTCATGCTACATGGCAGATGAGACCAAAGTGTGCATATACAGAAAGTTCTCGACATGGCAGAGTAGTGCAACATTTCCATATAGAGAGTTCTAACTACATGGCAGATGATACCAATGTGTCCATATACAGATAGCTAGCTACACGGTAGAGTAGTCCAACATGTCTATATACAGAGTAGTAGCAACATGGCAGAGGAGTCCAACATGTCGATATATTGAGAGTTATCTATATGGCAGAGTAGTGCAACATGTCCATAAATAGAGTTCTAGCTACTTGGCAAATGAGTCTTTTGTATCTGTGTATTAAGAGCTAGGAACATGGCAGAGTCATCCAACATGTCCATACATAGTGTGTTAGCTACATAGCAGATGAGTCCAACATGTCCTTATACTGAGAGCTAGCTACATGGCAGATGAGTCCAACACATGTATATATAGAGGACTACCTACAGGGCAGAGGAGTCTAACATGTTTATACACAGAGAGTTGACTACGTAGCTGATAGGTCCAACATGTCCATATACTGAGAGCTAGCTACATGGCAGAAAAGTCCAATATGTTCATATACAGAGAGCTACCTACATGGCAGATCAGTCCAACATACCCATTTACAAAGAGTTAGTTACATGGAAGACGAGTCGAAAATGTCCATATAAAGAGAGCAAGCTACATGGCAGAGTGGTGCAACATTTCTATGTACAGAGTTCACGCTACATGGCAGATGAGTCCAAAGTGTCCATATACAGAGAGTTAGCTACATGGAAGAGTAGTGCAACATTTCCATATATAGAGTTCTAGCTACATGGCAGAGTAGTCCAACTTGTCCATATATGAGAGCTAGCTAAATGGAAGAGTTGTCCAACATGTCCTTACGCAGAGTACTAGCTACATGGCAGATAAGTACAACATGTGCATTTACTGAGAGTTAGCTACATGGCAGATGAATACAACATGTATATATTTATCGGGCTAGATATATTGCTGAGAAGACCAATATCTTCATATACATAATACAACCTACAAAACAGAGCAGTCCAACATATCCATGTACAGAGATTTAGCTACATGGCAGACGAGTCAAAAAAGTCCATACTCAGAGAGGTCACTATAAGGCAGTGTAGTGCAACATTTCCATTTCAAGAGTTCTAGCTACATGGCAGATGAGTACAATATGTCCATATACAGAGAGTAAGCTACATGGCAGAGTAGTGCAACATTTCCATATACAGAGTTCTAATTATATGGCAGATCAGTCAAACTTGTCTATATACAGAGAGTAAGCTACATGGCAGAGTAGTGCAACATTTCCATATACAGAGTTCCAGCTACATGGCAGATGAATCCAACGTGTCCATATACTGAGAGCTGGGTACATAGAAGAGTAGTCCAACATGTCCATTTACAGAGTATTAGATACATGGCAGATGAGTACAACATGTGCATATACTGAGAGCTAACTATGAGGCAAATGAGTCCAACATGTGTATATACAGAGGACTAGCTACAAGGCAGAGGAGTCAAACATGTTCATACTCAGAGAGATGGCTACATGGCTGATGAGTCCAACATGTCCATATACAGAGAGCTAGCTTCATGGCAGACAAGTCCAGTATGTTGTTATACCGAGAGCTACCTACATGACAGATCAGTCCAACATATCCATAAAGAGAGCTAGCTACATGCCAGAGCAGTCCAAAATGTCCATATACAGTGGTAGCTACCTGGCAGAGTACTTCAACATGCCCATAGTGTTCTAGCTACATAGCAGATCAGTCCACTGTGTCCATATACTGAGAGCTAGCTACATGGCAGAGCAATCCAACATGTCCATATAAAGAATTCTAACTACATGGCAGATGAGTCCAACATGTGTATATTTAGAGGGCTTGATACAAGACAGATGAATCCAACATGGTCATACACAGACAGCTGTCTACAAGGCTGATGAGTCCAACATGTCCATATACTGAGAGCCAGCTACATGTTAGACAAAAACTGTATGTTCATATACAGAGAGCTACCTACATGGCAGATCAGTCCAACATATCCATATACAGAGAGCTAGCTACATGACAGACAAGGCCAATATGTCCATTTACAGAGAGCTAGCTACATGGCATAGTAGTGCAACATTTCCATATACAGAGTTCTAGCTACATGGTAAATGAATCCAACTTGTCCATATACAGAGAGCTAGCAACATGGCAGAGTAGTGTAACATTTCTATATACAGAATTCTAGCTACATGTCAGATGAGTCCAACATGTCCATATACTGGGAGCTAGCTACATGACAATCAAGCCCAATATGTTCATATACAGAGAGCTACCTACATAGCAGATCAGTCCAACATATCCATGTATAGAGAGCTAGCTATATGGCAGACAAGTCCAATATGTCCATATACAGAGAACTAGCTACATGGCAGAGTAGTACAATATTTCCATTGACAGATTTGTAGCTACATGGCAGATGAGTCCAACATGACCATATACAGAGAGCTAAATACATGGCACAGTAGTGCAGCATTTCCATATAGAGAGTTCTAGATACATGGCAGTTGAGGCCAACATGTCCATATACTGAGAGCTTGCTACATGGCAGATTAGTCCAACATGTGTATATTTAGAGGGCTCGCTTCAAGACAGATTAATCCAACATAGTCATACACAGACAGCTGGCTACATGGCTGATGAGTCCAACGTGTCTGTATAATGAGAGCTAGATACATGACAGAGTAGTCCATCATGTCCATATAACGAATTCTAGCTACATGTCAGATGAGTCCAACATGGCCATATACTGAGAGTTAGCTACTTGGCAGATGAGTCCAACATGTGTATATGTAGAGGGTTCACTACAAGGCAGATAAATCCAAATGGTCATACACAGACAATTGTCTACATGGCAAATGAGTCCAACGTGTCCATATACAGATAGCTAGGAACATGACAGAGTAGTGCTACATTTCCATATACAGAATTCTAGCTAAATGTCAGATGAGTTCAACATATCCATATACTGAGAGCTAGCTACATGACAATCAAGTCCAATATGTTCATATACAGAGAGCTACCTACATAGAAGATCAGTCCAACATATCCATGTACAGAGAGCTAGCTATATGGCAGAAAAGTCCAATATGTACATATACAGAGAGCCAGCTACATGGCAGAGTAGTGCAATATTTCCATATACAGATTTCTAGCTACATGGCAGTCGAGTCCAAAGCGACCATATAGAGAGAGGAAACTACATGGCAGAGTATGGCAGCATTTCCATATACAGAGTTCAAGATACATGGCAGATAATTCCAACATGTCCATATACTGAGAGCTTGCTACAATGAAGAGTAGTCCAGCATGTCCATATAAAGAGTAGTAGCTACATGGCAGATGAGTCCAACATGTCCATATACTGAGAGTTAGCTACATGGCATATGATTACAACATGTGTATATTTAGAGGGCTCAAACAAGGCAGCTCTATCGAACATTGTCATACACAAACAGCAGGCTACATGGCTGATGAGTCCAAAATGTCCATATACTGAGAGCTAGCTACATGTCAGACAAGTCCAATATGTTCATATACAGAGAGTTACATAAATGGCCAATCAGTCCAACATATCCAATTACACAGAGGTAGATACATGACAGAGTAGAGAAACATTTCCATATACAGAGTTCCAGCTACATGACAGATGATTACAACGTGTCCGTATCCAGAGAGCTAGCTACATAGCAGAGTATTGTAACATTTCCATATACAGAGTTCTAGATACATGGCAGATGAGGCCAATATGTGTATATTTAGATGGCTAGCAAGATGGCAGAGAAGTCCAATATCTTCATATACAGAGAGTTACCTACATAGCAGAGCAGTATAACATATCCATGTACAGAGAGCTAGCTACATGGCAGACAAGTCCAAAATGTCCATATACAGAGAGCTAGCTACATGGCAGAGTAATGCAACATTTCCATACACAGAGTTCTAGCTACATGTTTGCTGAGTAAACATGTCCATAGAGTCAGAGCTAGCTACATGGCAGAGAAATGCTACATTCCCATATACAGAATTTTAGCTACATGGCAGATGAATCCAATGTATCCATATACAGAGAGCTAGCTACATGGCAGAGTAGTGCAACATTTCTATATACAAAGTTCTAGCTACATGTCAGATGAGTCCAAC
>NW_006409027.1:340736-347914 GCF_000296735.1 Chrysochloris asiatica | reverse complement strand
CATGGCAGATGAGTCCAACATGTGTATATTTAGAGGGTAGCTGTAAGGCAGATGAGTCCAAAATGTTCAATCACAGAGAGATGGCTACATGGCAGATAAGTCCAACCTATCCATATACTGAGAGTTTGCTACGTGGCAGATGAGTCCAACATGTCTATATTTTCAGAGATAGATACAAGGCAGATGAGTTCAACATGTTTACACACAGAAAGCTGGCTACATGGCTAATGAGTTCATCAAGTCCATATACAGAGAGCTAGCTACATGGCAGACAAGTCCAGTATGTTCATATACAGAGAGCTACCTTCATGCCAGATCATTCCATGTATCTATGCACAGAGAGCTAGCTACATGACATATACACAAAGCTAGCAATATGGCAGAGTAGTGCCCCATTTCCATAAACAGAGTTCTAGCTCCATGGCAGATGAGTGCAACATGCCCATATACTGAGAGCTAGCTACATGGCAGAGAAGTCCAACATGTCCACATACTGAGTAATAGCTGCATGGCAGAAAAGTCCTCCATGTCCATATACAGAGAGCTTGATCTACCTACATGGCAGATCAGTGCAAATATCCATGCACAGAGAGTTAGCAACATAACAGATGAGTGCAATATGTCTATATACACAGAACTAGCAGTATGGCACAGTAGTGCTACATTTCCATATACAAAGTTTCAGTTCCACGTCTGATAAGTCCAACGTGTCCATATACTGAGAGCTAGCTACATGGCAGAGAAGGGCAACATGTCCAGATACAGAGTACTAGCTACATGGTAGATGAGTTCAACATGTCCATATATTGAGATTTAGCTACATGGCAGATGAGGCCAACATGTGTTTATATAGAGGAAGAGCTACAAGACAAATGAGTCCAACATTTTCATGCAGAGAGACCTGGCTACATTGCTGTTGAGTCCAACATTTCCATATACAGAGATCTAGCTACAGAGCAGACAAGTCCAATATGTCCATATACTGAGAGCTACCTACATGGCAGATCAGTCCAACATATCCATGCACAGAGAGCTAGCTACATGTCAAACAAGTCCAATATGTCCATATACATAGAGCTAGCAACAGGGCAAAGTAGTGCCACATTTCCATATAAAGAGTTCTAGCTCCATGGTAGATTAATCCAACGTGATGAAATACTGAGAGCTAGCTACATGGCAGAGAGGTCCAGTATGTCCATATACAGAGTATTAGCTGCATGGCAGCTGAGTCCATCATGTCCATATATTTAAATTTAGCTACATGGCAGATGAGTCCAATATGTGTATATATTGAGAACTAGCTACACAATAGATGAGTTCAACATGTTCATGCTGAATGTTGATTACATGGCTGATGGTTCCAGCATATCCATACACAGAGATCTAACTACATGACACACAAGTCCAACATGTTCATATACAGAGAGCTACCTACATGGCAGATAAGTCCAACATATCCATGCACAGGACAGACGAGTCCAATATGTCCACATACACAAACTTAGCAGCACGACAGAGTAGTGCCACATTTAAAAAAACATAGTTCTAGCACCATGGATGATGAGTCCAACGTGTCCATATACTGAGAGCTAGCTACATGGCAGAGAAGTCCAACATTTCCATATACAGTGTACTAGCTACATGGTAGATGAGTCCAACATGTCTATATATTGAGATTTTCCACATGACAGATGAGGACTAGCTACAAAACAGATGAGTCCAACATGTTCATTTAGAGACAGCTGGCTACATGGCTGATGAGTCTGACATATCTTTATACTGAGATCTAGCCACATGGAAGAAAATCCCAACATGTAAATATACACAGAGCTGCATACATGGCAGTTCAGTGCAACGTATCTATGCACAGAGAGCTAGCCAAATGGCAGACAAGTCCAATATGTCCATGTACACAGAGCTAGCAACGCGGCAGAGTAGTGTCACATTTCCATATACAGAGTTCTAGCCCCATGGCAGATGATTCCAACATGTCCATATACAGAGTATTAGCTCCATGGTAGATGAGTCCAACGTGTCCATATACTGAGATTTAGCTACATGGCATATGAGTCCAACATGTGTATATATAGAGGAACAGCTGCAAGCCAGATGAGTCCAACATGTTCACACAGACAGAGCTGGCTACAAGTCTGATGATTCCAACATATCCATACACAGAGATTTAGCTACATGGCAAACAAGTCCAATATGTTCAAATACAGAGAGCTACCTACACGGTTGATCTGTCCAACATATCCTTGCACAGAGGGCTAGCTACATGGCAGATGAGTCCAAAATGTCTATACACAGAGTGTTAGCTACATGGCAGAGTAGTGCAACGTTTCCTTACTCAGGGTTCTAGCTATATGTAAGATGAGTCCAATGTGTCCATATACGAGAGCTAACTACATGGCAGAGAAGTACAACATGTCCATATACAAAGTACTAGCTACATGGCAGATGAGTCCAACATGTCCATATATTGAGATTTATCTACATGGCAGAGGATTCCAACATGTGTGTTTGTAGAGGACTAGATACATGGTAGATGAATTCAAAATGTCCATATACAGAGAGAAGCTATATGGAAAAGTAGAGCAACATTCCCATATACAGAGTACTAACTACATGGCAGATGGGCAGATGAGTCCAATATGTCCTTATACGGAGAGCTAGCTACATGGCAGAGAATTACAACATGTCCATATACAAAGTACTAGCTACATGGCAGATGAGTCCAACATATCCATATATTGAGATTTAGCTACATGGTAGATGAGTCCAACATGTGTATTTATTCAGAACTAGTTACAAGGCAGATGAGTCCAACATGTTCATGCAGAAAGCTGACTATATGGCTGATGAGTCCAACATATGCATATACAGAGATCTAGCTACATGGGACACAAGTCCAACATGTTCATATACAGAGAACTGCCTACATGTCAGATCAGTCCAACATATCCATGCACAGAGAGCTAGCTACAGGTCACACGAGTCCAATATGTCCATATACACAGAGCTAGCAGCACAGCAGAGTAGTGACACATTTCCATATACAGAGTTCTAGCTCCATGGCTGATGAGTCCAACTTGTCCATATAACGAGAGCTAGCTACATGGCAGAGAAGTTCAACATGTTCATATACAGAGTACTAGCTACATGGCAAAAAGTCAAATATGTCCATATATTGACATTTAGCTACATGGTAGCTGAGTAAAACATGTGTATTTATAGAGGACTATCTCCATGGCAGATGAGTCCAACGTGTCCATATACTGAGATTTAGCTACATGGCAGATGAGTCCAAAATGTGTATATATAGAGGACTATCTACAAGTCAGATGAGTCCAACATTTTCATGCAGAAAGAGCTGCCTACAAGTCTGCAGAGTCCAACATATCCATACACAGAGATCTAGCTACATGGCAGACAAGTCCAATATGTTCATATACAGAGAGCTGCCAACATGGCTGATCAGTCTAACATATCCTTGCACAGAGAGATAGCTACATGGCAGATGAGTCCAAAATGTCCATATACAGAGTCCTAGCTACGTGGCAGAGTAGTGCAAAGTTTCCATCTACAGATTTCTAGCTACATGGCAGATGAGTGAAACGTGTGCATATATTGACATTTAGCTACATGGCAGATGACTCCAACATGTGTTTTTATGGAGGACTAGCGATATGGCAGATGTGTCCAACCTGTAAAAATATTGACAGTTAGCTACATGGTAGATTTGTCCAAATGGGTATATTTAAGGGCTAGCTGGAAGGCAGATGAGTCCAACATGTTCATACATACAGAGTTAGCTACATCGCTGATGAATTCAACATGTCCAAGTCTTTGGAGCTAGCTACATGGCAGAGAAGTCCAATATGTTCATACACAAAGAGCTAACTACATGGCAGATCAGTCCAACATATCCATGCACAGAGAGCTAGCTACTTGTCAGAGGGGTCTAACATGTGCATATAAAGAGAGCTAGCAACATGGCAGACTAATTGCACATTTCCATATACAGAGTTCTAGCTACATGGCAGAAGAGTCGAATGTGTCCATATACTGAGAGCTAGCTACATGGCAGAGAAGTCCAACATGTCCATATGCAGAGTACTAGCTATATGTCAGATGAGTGCAAAATGTCCATATACTGAGAATTATCTACATGGCAGATGAGTCCAACTTATATTTATATAGAGGACTAGCTACAAGGCAGATGAATCCAACATGTTCATGCAGAGAGAGCTGGCTACATGGCTGATGAGTCCAACATATCCATGCACAGAGAGCTAGCTACTTGGCAGATGAATACAAAATGTCCATATACATAGAGCTAGCAACATTGCAGAGTAGTGCAACATTTCCGTATACAGAGTTCTAGCTACATGCAGATGAGCCCAATGTGTCCATATACTGAGAGCTAGCTATATGGCATAAAAGTCCAACATGTCCATATACATACTGCTAGCTACATGTTAGGTGAGTCCAACATTTCCATATACTGATATTTAACTACATGGCAGATGAGTCCAACATGTGTTTATATAGAGAGGTAACTGGAAGGCAGATAAGTCCAACATGTTCATGCAGAGACAGCTGGCAACATGATTGATGAGTCCAAAATATCCATATACAGAGATCTAGCTATATGAGAGACAAGTCCAACATGTTCATATACATAGAGCTACCTACATGGCAGATCAGTCCAACATATCCATGCACAGAGAGCTAGCAACATGGCAGATGAGTCCAATATGTCCATATACTGAGAGCTAGCTACATGGGAGAGAAGTCCAATATGTCCATATACAGAGTACTAGCTACATGGCAGATGAGTCCAACATATCCATATATTGAGATTTAACTATATGGCGGATGAGTACAACATGTGTATATATAGAGGACTAGATAAAAGGCAGATAAGTCCAACATGTTCATTCAGAGAGACCCATACATGGCTGATGGGTCCAACATATCCATATACTGAGATCTAGCTACATGGCAGACAAATCCAACATATTCATAAATACAGAGATACCCACATGGCAGATCAGTCCATCATATCCATGCACAGATTGCTAGCTACATGGCAGATGCATCCAATATGTCCATGTACACAAAGCTAGCAACATGGCAGAGTAGTGCCACATTTACATATACAGAGTTCCCGCTCCATGGCAGATGAGTCCAACGGGTCCATATACTGAGAGTTAACTACTTTGGAGAGAAGTCCAATGTATCCATATACAGAGTACTACCTACATGGCAGATGAGTCCTACATGTCCATATATTGAGATTTACCTACATAGCAGATGAGTCCATCATGTGCATATATAGAGGACTAGCTGCAAGGCAGATGAGTCCAGAATGTTCATTTAGATAGAACTGGCTAAATGGCTGATGAGTCCAACATATCCATACACAGAGATCTAGCTACATTGCAGACAAGTCCAATATGTTCATATAACAGAGAGCTATCTGCATACCAGACAGATCCATCATATAGTTGCAAAGAGAGTTAGCTACATGGTCAATGAGTCCAAAATGTCCATATACAGAGTGCTAGCTACATGGTAGAGTAGTGTAACCTTTCCATGTACAGAGTTCTAAGTACATGGCAGATGAGTCCAACGTGTCCATATACTAAGAGTTAGCTACAAGGAAGATGAGTCCAACATATTCATACAAAGAGAGCTCACTACTTGCCTGATGAATTCAACATGTCCATATCCTGAATGCTAGCTTCATGGCAGGCAAGTCCAATATGTTCATATACAGAGAGCTACCTACGTGGCAGATCAGTTTAACATATCCATGCACAAAAAGCTAGCTACATGACAGACGAGTAGAAAATGTCCATATGCAGAGAACTAGCTACATGGCAGAGTAGTGCAACATTTCCATTTACAGAATTGTAGCTACATAGCAGATGAGTCCAACATGTCCATATACTGAGAGCTAGCTACATGGTATAGAAATCCAACATGTCCAGATACAGAGTACTAGCTACATGGCAGATGAGTCCAACATATCCATATACTGAGATTTAGCTACATGGAAGATGAGACCAACATGTGTATATATAGAAGACTAGCTACAAGGCAGAGGAGTCCAACTTCTTCATGCAGAGTGAGCTGTCTACATGGCTGATGAGACCAACATATCCATATACATATATTTAACTACATGCCACACTATTCCAACATGTTCCTATACAGAGAGCTATCCACATGGCAGATTCGTCCAACATATCCATGCACAGAGAGCTGGCTACATTGCAGATGAGTCCAATATGTTGCTATACACAGAGCTAGCAACACGGCAGAGGAGTGCCATATTTCCATATACAGAATTCTAGCTCCATGGCAGATGATTCCAACAGGTCCATATACTGAAAACTTGATACATGGTTGAGAAGTCCTACATGTCCATATACAGAGTACTAGCTGCATGGCAGATGAGTCCAACATGTCCATATACTGAGATTTACTTAAATGGCAGATGAGTCCAACATGTGTATTTATAGAGGAATAGCTACAAGGCAGACGAGTCCAACATGTTCATGCAGAGAAAGTAGGTTACATGGCTGATAAGTCCAACATATGCATATACAGAGATCTAGCTACATGGCACACAAGTCCAACATGTTCTTATACAGAGAGATATCTACATGGCAGATCAGTTCAACATATCCATGCACAGAGAGCTAGCTACATGGCAGACGAGTCCATGGCAGAGTAGTGACACATTTCCATATACAGATTTCTAGCTCCATGGCAGTTGAATCCAAGGTGTCCATATACTGAGAGCTATATACATGGCAGAGAAGCCCAACATGTCCATATACAGAGAACTAGCTACATGGCAGATGAGTCCAACATGTCCATATACTGATAGTTAGCTATGTGACACATAAGTATAACATGTGTATATATAGAGGACTAGCTGCAAGGCAGATGCGTCTATCATGTTCATACACAGAGAGCTGGCTTCATGTCTGAGGAGTCCAACATTTCCATATACAGAGAGATAGCTACATGGCAGACAAGTCCAATATGTTCATATACAGAGAGCTACCTCCCTGGCAGATCAGTCCAACATATCCATGCACAGAGAGCTAGCTACATGTCAGAGGAGTCTAAAATGTCCATATAGAAGGACTAACTACATG
>NW_006409027.1:339174-340636 GCF_000296735.1 Chrysochloris asiatica | reverse complement strand
CCTGGCAGATCAGTCCAACATATCCATGCACAGAGAGCTAGCTACATGTCAGAGGAGTCTAAAATGTCCATATAGAAGGACTAACTACATGGAAGAGTAGTGTAACATTTCCATATACAGAGTTCTTGCTTCATGGCAGATGAGTTCAACATGTTCATATACTGAGAGCTAGCTACATGGTATAGAAGTCCAAAATGTCCATATACAGAGTTCTAGCTTCATGGCAGAAGAGTCCAACATATCCATACACTGAGATTTAGCTACATGGCAGATAAGTCCAACATGATCATATACAGAGAGCTACCTAAATGGCTAATTAGTCCAACAAATCCATGCACAGAGAGCTAGCTACATGGCAGACGAGTCCAATATGTCCATATACACAGAGCTAACAACAAAGCAGAGTAGTGTTACATTTCCATATACAGAGTTCTAGATCCATGGCAGATGAGTCCAACGTGTCCATATACTGAGAGCTAGCTACATGGCAGATGAATCCAAGATGTTTACATTTAGAGGGCTAGCTATGAGTAGATGTGTCCAACATGTTCATATACAGAGAGTTGGCTACATGGCTGATGAGTCCAACATGTCCATACATAGAGAGCTAGCTACATGGCAGAAAAGTCCAAAATGTCCATATACAGAGAGCTAGCAACATGGCAGAATAGTGCAACTTTTCCATATACAGAGTTCTAGACATTTGGCAGATGAGTCCAAATGGTCAATATAAAGAGAGCAAGCTACATGGCAGAGTAGTGCAACATTTGCATATAGAGAGTTCAAGCTACATGGCAAATGAGTCCAACGTGTCCATATACAGGGAGTTAGCTAAATGGCAGAGTAGTGCAACATTTACATATACAGAGCTCTAGCTACATGGTAGATGAGTCCATCATTTCCATACACTGAAAGCTGTCTACATGACAGATTAGACCAGCATGTCCTTACCCAGTGTACTAGCTACATGGCAGATGAGTCTAACATATCCATATACTGAGAGTTAGCTATATGGCAGATGAGTCCATCATGTGTATATTTAGAGGGCTAGCTACATGCCTGAGAAGACCAATATCTTTATTTGCATAGAACTAGCTGCAAATCAGATCAGTCCAACATATCCATGTACAGAGAGCTAGCTACATGACAGATGAGTCCAAAAACTCCATATTCAATAGATAGCTACATGTCAGTGTAGTGCAACTTTTCCATATACAGAGTTCTAGCTACATGGCAGATGAGTCCAACACATGTATATACAGAGGACTAGCTACAAGGCATATGAGTCCAACATGTTCATACAGAAAGCTGGCTACATGGCTGATGAATCCATCATGTCCATATAAAAAGAGCTGGCTTCATGGCAGACAAGTCCAATATGTTCATATACAGAAAGCTACCTTCATAGCAGATCAGTCCAACATATCCATGTACAGATAGCTAGATACATGGCAGACGAGTC
>NW_006409027.1:334841-339014 GCF_000296735.1 Chrysochloris asiatica | reverse complement strand
ACAAATGTCCATATCCAGAGAGCTAGCTACCTGGCAGAGTAGTACAACATTTCCATATACAGAGATCTAGCTACATGGAAGATGAGTCCAACATGTCCCTATACTGAGTGTTACCTAGATGTCAGATGAATCCAACATGTGTATATTTAGAGGGCTAGCTACAAGGCAGATGAGTTCAACATGTTCATACATAGAAAGTTGGCTACATTGCTGATGAGTCCACCATGTTCATATATAGAGATATAGCTACATGGCAGACTAATCCAAAATGTCCATATACAGAGAGCTATCTGCATAGCAGAGTAGTGTAACATTTCCATATACAGTATTCTAACTACATGGCAGATGAGTCCAACGTGTCCATATACAGAGAGCTAGCTACATGGTAGAATAGTTCAACATTTCTATATACAGAGTTCTAGCTACATGGCAGATGGATACAATATGTGTATATTTAGAGGGCTAGCTACAAGGCAGATAAGTCCAACATGTTCGTATACAGAGATCTGGCTATATGGCTGATGAGTCCAACATGTCTATATATATATATGGCAGAAAACTCTATTATGTTCATATACAGAGAGTTACCTACATGGAAGATAATTCCAAAACATAAATGTAAGTACAGCTAGCTACATGCAGACAAGTACAAAATATCCATGTAGAGAGAGCTAGCTACATGACAGAGTACTGCAACATTTCCATATAAAGAGTTCTAGCTACACGGCAGAGTAGTCCAACATGCCCATATACAGAGTAGTAGCTACATGGAAGATGAGTCCAACATGTCGATATACTAAGAGTTAGCTACATGGCAGATGAATCCAATATGTGTATATTTAGAGGGCTAGCTATGAAGCAGATGTGTCCAATATTTTCTTATACAGAGAGATGGCTACATGGCTGATGAGTCCCACATGTCCATACATAGAGAGCTAGCTACATAGCAGACAAGTACAAAATGTCCATATGCAGAGAGCTAGCAACTTGGCAGAATAATGAAAATTTTCCATATACATAATTCCAGATATATGGCAGATGATTCCAATGTGTCGTTATACTGAGAGTTAGCTACATGGCAGATGAATCCAACATAGCTACTAGTCAGATGAGTCCTACATGTTCATACACAGGGAGTTCGATACATGGCTGATGAGTCCAACATGTCCACATACTGAGAGCTAGCTACATGGCAGACAATTCAAATATGTTCATATACAGAGACCTTCCTACACGGCAGATCAGTCCAATAAATCCATTTACAAAGAGCTAGCTATATGGAAGACGAATCTAAAATGTCCATATATAGAGGACTCGCTACATGGCAGAATAGTGCAACATGTCCATATACAGAGTTATAGCTACATGGTAGAAGAGTCCAAAAGATCCATATAAAGAGACCAAGCTATATGGTAGAGTAGTGCAACATTTCCATATACAGAGTTGTAGCTACATGACAGGTGAGTACAACATGTCTATATACTGAGAGCTAGATACATAGCAGAGTAGTCCAATATGTCCATATACAGAATACTAGCTACATGGAAGAGTAGTCCAACATGTCTATATACAAAGTACTAGCTACATGGCAGATGGAGTCCAACTTGGCCATATACTGAGAGATAGCTTTATGGCAAATGAGTCCAACATGTGTACGTATAGAATACTATCACCAAGGCAGATGAGTCCAACATGTTCATACAGAGAGAGATGAATACATGGCTAATGAGTCCAATATGTCCATATATAGAGAGTTAACTCCATCGCAGACAAGTCCAATGTGTTCATATACAGAGAGCTTGCTACATGGCAGATCAGTCCAACATATCCATGCAAAGATAGCTAGACACGTGGCAGACGAGACCAAAATGTCCATATACAGAGAGCTAACTACATGTCAGAGTAGTGCAACATTTTCATATACAGAGTTCTAGCTACATGTCAGAGTAGTCCAACGTGTCCATATACAGAGAGCTTACTACATGGTAGATGAGTCCAACATGTCCATATACTGAGAGCAAGCTACATGGCAAATGTGTCCAACAAGTGTATATATAAAGGACTAGCTACAAGGCAGATGAGTCCAACATGTCCATATACTGAGAGTTAGCTACATGTCAGATGAGTCCAACATTTCCATATACAGAGTTCAAGCTACATGGCAGATGAGTCCATCGTGTCCATATACTTAGATTTAGCTATATGGCAGGTGAGTACAATATGTGTATATTTATAGGTCTAGTTACAAGGCAAATGAGTCTAACATGTCCATACACAGAGAGCTGGCTACATGGCAGATGAGTTCAACAAGTCCATATACTGAGAGTTAGCTACATGGCAGATGAGTCCCACATGTGTTTATTTAGACTACTAACTACAAAGCAGTTGAGTGCAACATATTCATGCACAGAGCTGATTACAAAGCGGATGAGTCCAACAGGTCCATATACACAGATCTAGCTATATAGCAGACATGTCCAATATGTTCATATACAGAGAGCTGCCTATACATCAAATCAGTCCAACATATCCATGTACAGAGAGCTAGCTACATGACAGACGAGTCCAAATTATCCATATACAGAGAGCTAGCTACATGGCAGAGTTGTGCAAAATTTACATATGAAGATTTCTAGCTACATGGCAGAGGAGTCCAACTGGTCCATATACAGAGAGCTAGCTACAATGCAGAGTAGAGCAACTTTTCCATATACAGAGTTCTAGCTACATGGCAGATGAATACAAAGTGTCCATATACAGAGAGCTAGCTACATGGAAGAGTAGTGTAACATTTCTATATACAGAGATCTAGCTACATGGCAGATGTGTCCTATGTGTCCATATACTGGCAGAGTAGTCAAACATGTCCATATTCAGATTTCAAGCTACAGGGCAGATGAGTCCAACATGTCCATATACTGAGAGTTAGTTACATGACAGATAAGTCCAAAATGTGTACATTTAGGGGGCTCACTATAAGGCAGATGAGTCCAACACGTTCATACACAGATAGCAGGCTACATGGCTGATGAGTCCAACATGTCCATATATGAGGGCTTGCTACTTGGTAGAAAATTCTAATATGTTCATATACATAGAGCTACCTAAATAGCAGATTATTCCAACACATCCATTTACAAAGAGCTAGCTAAATGGCAGACGAGTCCAAAATGTCCATATAAAGAGAACTACCTATATGGCAGAGTAGTGCATAATTACCATATACAGAGTTATAGCTACATGTCAGAAGAGTCCAACAAGTCCATATACAGAGAGCTAGCTACATGGCAGAGTAGAGCAACATTTCCAAATACACAGTTCTAGGTACATGGCAGATGAGTCCAACGTGTCAATATACCGAGAGCTAGCTACATGGCAAAATACTGCAACATTTCCATGTACAGTGTTCTAGATATATGGAAGATGAGTCCAACATGTCCATATACTCAGATCTAGCTACATGGCAGAGTAGTCCAACATGTCAATATACAGAGTACGAGGTACATAACAAATGAGTCTAACATGTCCATATACTGAGAGTTAACTATATGGCAGATGAGTCCAACATGTGTATATTTATAGGGAAAGATACAAGGCTGATGATTGCAACATGTTCATACAGATAGCGCTGGCTACCTGTCTGATTAATCCAACATGTGCATATACAGAGAGCTAGCTACATGGCAGACAAGTCCAATATTGTCATATATAGAGAGCTACCTACTTGGCTTGCATGTTTGTATGTCCATATACAGAGTACAAGCTACATGGCAGATGAGTCCAACATGTCCATAAACTGAGAGTTAGCTACATGGCAGATGAGTCCAACATGTGTATATTTAGAGGGATAGCTACAAGGAAGATGAGTCCAATTTGTTCATACAGAGAGAGCTGACTACATGAGTGAGGAGTTCAATATGTCAAAATACTGAGAGCAACCTCCTTGTCAGACAAGTCCAATATGTTCATATAGAGAGAGCTACCTACATGGCAGATCATTCCAACATACCCATGCACAAAGAGCTAGCTACATGGCAGACGAGTCTAACATTTCCATATACAGAGAGCTAGATACACGGTACGCAAGTCCAATATGTTCATATACAGAGAACTAACTCCATGGCAGTTTAGTCCACCATAGTATTTTGGACATATTATCTGGAGGAAATAATC
>NW_006409027.1:329631-334626 GCF_000296735.1 Chrysochloris asiatica | reverse complement strand
TTCATTCTGCTGTGCATGGGGTCACTATGAGTCGGTTCCAACTCGATGGCACTTGACAACAACAACAACAACCTACATGGCATTTAGTTGAAAATATCCATATGCAGAAAGATAGCTACATGAATGAGTAGTGCAACATTTCCATATTCAGAGACCAATCTACATGGCAGAGGAGTATAACATGTCCATATACAGAGAGCTGGCTGTATGGTTGATGACTCCAACATGTCCATATACAGAGAGCTAGCTTTAAGGCAGTCAAGTCCAATATACTCATATACAGAGATCTAACTACATGGCAGATCAGTCCAACATATCCATGCACAGAGAGATGGCTACATGACAGACGAGTCCAAAATGTCCATATACGGAGTGTTAGCTACATGGCAGTGAAGTGCAACATTCCCATATACAGAGTTCAAGCTACATGGCAGATGATTCCAACGTGTCCATATACTGAGAGTTAGCTACATGGCAGATGAGCCCAACATGTGTATATTTAGAGGGCAAGCTACAAGGCAGACAAGTCCAACATGTTCATACAGAGAGTGCTGTCTCCATGGCTGATGAGCCAACATTTCATATACTGAGAGCTAGCTACATGGCAGACAAGTCAAATATGTTCATATACAGATAGATACCTACATGTCAGATCAGATCAACATATCCATGTATACAGAGTAAGGCACATGTTAGACCAGTCCAAAATGTCCATATGCAGAGAGCTAGATACATGGTATAGTAGAACAACATTTCCTTATAAAGTGTTCTAGCTACTTGGCAGAAGTGTGCAATGTGTTCATATAATGAGAGCTAGCTACATGGTAGAGTACTCCAACATGTCCATATATAGAGTACTAGCTACATGGCAGATGAGTCCCACATGTCCATACACTGAGAGTTAGCTATATGGCAGATGAGTTGAACATGTGTATATATAGAGACTACCTAAAAGGCAGATGAGTCCAACATGTTCATACGGAGAGACCTGTCTACATGACTGATGAATGAAACATGTTTATATGCTGAGAGCTAGCTACATTACAGACAAATCCAAAATGTTCCTATAGAGTGAGCTAGATACGTGGCAGAGCAGTGCAACATTTCCCTATACAGAGTTTTAGCTACTTGTTAGATTAGTTCAGCAGATCCATATTCTGAGAGATAACTACATGGCAGAGTAGTCCAAGATGTCCATATCCAGAGTACTAGCTACATGGCAGTGGAGTCCAACATGTCCATGTACTGAGAGCTTACACCATGGTAGACAAGTCCAACATGTTCATATAAAGAGAGCTACCTACATGGCAGATCAGTACAACCTATCCATGAACAGAGAGCTAGCTACATGGCAGACAAGTCCAATATGTTCATAAATAGAGAGCTAATTACATGGCAGATTAGTCCATCATTCCATGCACAGAGAGCTAGATACATGGCAGACGAGTCCAAAATATCCATATGCAGAGAGCTAGCTACAATGCAGAATAATGCAACATTTCCATATACAGAGTGCCATGTACATGGCATATGAGTACAACATGTCCATATACAGAGAGCTAGCTACATGGCAGAAAAGTCCAATATACTCATATACAGAGAACTACCTACATGGCAGATGAGTCCAAAATATCCATATACAGAGAGCTAGCTACATGGCCGAATAGCACATAATTTCCATATACAGATTTCTAGCTACATGGTAGAGTAACATTTCAATATACAGATTTCGAGCTACATTTCCAATGTGTCAACATACTGAGAGCTAACTACATGGCAGAGTAGTCCAACATATCCATATACAGAGTACTAGCTACATGGTCTCCATATACTGAGAGTTAGCTACATGGCAGAGTAGTCCAACAAGTCCATACACCGTGTGCTAGCTACATGGTGGATGAGACCAACATGTCCATATACTGAGACTTAGCTACATGGCAGAGGAGTCCAACATGTCCATATACACAGTGCTAGCTACATGGTGGATCAGACCAACATGTCCATATATTGAGATTTAGCTACATGGTAGATGAGTACAACCTTTGCATATATAGAGTACTAGCTACAAGGCAGATGAGTCCAACATGTTCATACAGAGGGCTGGTTACATGGCTGATGAGTCCAAAATGTCTAGCTACATGACAGACAAGTCCAATATGTTCACATACAGAGAGCTACCTACATGGCATATCAATCCAACATATCCATGCCCAGATAGCTAGCTACAAGGCAGACGAGTTCAAAATGTCCATATACAGAGAGTTAGCTACATGGCAGAGTATTGCAACATTTAAAAATACAGAGTTCAAGCTAAATGGCAGTTGAGTCCAACGTGTCCATATATTGAGAGCTAGCTACATGGCAGAGTAGTCGAACATGACCATATATAGAGTACTACCTACATGGCTGGATGAGACTAACATGTCCATATACTGAAAGTTAGCTACATGGCAGATGTGTCCAACATGCTTATATATACAGGACAAGCTAAAAGGAAGATGAATCTAACATGTTAATACAGAGAGATCTGGCTACATGGCTGATGACTTCAAAATGTCCATATACAGAGATCTAAGTACATGTCACAAAAGTCCAATATGTTCATATATAGAGAGCTACCTACATGGCAGATCAGTCCAACATATCCATGCACACAGAGCTAGCTACGTGGCAGATGAGTCCAAAATGTCCATATACAGAGAGCAAGCTGCATGACAGTGTACTGCAACATTTCCATATACAGAGTCCTAGCTACATGGAAAATGAGTCCAACATGTGTATATTTAGAGGGCTAGCTACAAGGAAGAGTAGGGCAACATTTCCATATACAGAGTTGTAGCTTCATGGCAGATGAGTACAACATGTCCATATACTGAGAGCTAGCTAAATGGCATATGAGTCCAACATATGTATATAGAGAGGACTAGCTACAAGGCAGATGAGTCCAACACATAGACCTGGCTACATGGCTGATGAGTCCAACATGTCCACATATTGAGAACTAGCTACATCGTAGACAAGTCCAATTTGTTCATATACAGAGAGTTACCTACATGGCAGATCAGTCTAACATATAAATGCACAGAGAGCTAGCTACATGGCACACTAGTCCAAATGGACCATATACAGAGAGAAATCTACATGGTAGAGTAGTGCAACATTTCCATATTCAGTGTTCAAGTTACATGGCAGATGAGTCCAACATTTCCATATTCAGAGTTCAAGTTACATGGCAGATGAGTCCAACATATCCATATACAGAGAGCTAGATACATGGCAGAGTAGTGCAACATTTACATATACAGAGTTCTAACTACATGACAGAAGAGTACAATATGTCCATATACAGAGAGGTAGCTACATTGCACTGTAGTGCAACATTTCCGTATATTTAGTTCTAGCTACATGGCAGAAGAATCCAACATATCCATATACAGAGAGTTAGCTACATGGCAGATTAGTGCAACATTTCCATATACAGAGTTCTATCTACATGCCAGATGAGTTCTGGATACATGGCAGATGTATCTAACGTGTCCTTATATAGAAAACTAACTACATGGCAGAGTAGTGCAACATTTCAATATACAGATTTCTGGATACATGGCAGATGAGTCCAACATTTCCACATACTGAGAGCTAGTTTCATGACAGAGTAGTCCAACATGTCCATATACAGAGTACTAGCAACATGGTAGATGAGTCCAACTTTACAATATACTCAGAGTTAGCTACACGGCAGATGAGACCAACATATGTATATACAGAGGATTAACTACAAGGCAGATGAGTCCAACATGTCCATATACTGAGAGTTACCTACATGGCAGATGAGTCCAACATGTGTAAATATAGAGGACTAGCTATAAGACAGATGAGTCCAACATGTCCATACACAGAGAGCTGGCTACATGGCAGACAATTCTAATAGGTTCATATACAAAGAGCTACCTACATGGCAGAGAGCTAGCTACAAGGCAGATGAGTCCAAAATGTCTATATACAGAGAGCTAACTACATGGCAGAGTAGTGCAAACTTTCCATATACAGAGTTCCAGCTACATGGCATAAGAGTGCAAGTCCATATATAGACTAGCTACATGGCAGAGAAGCGCAACATTTCCATATACAGAGTTTTAGCTACTTGCCAGATGAGTCCAACATGTCAATATACAGAGAGGTAGCTACATTGCAGAGTAATGCAACATTTCCATATACAGAGTTCTATCTTCATGGCAGATGAATCAAATGTGTTCATATACTGAGAGCTAGCTGCATGGCAGAGTAGTGCAACATATCCATATACAGAGTTCAATTTACATGGCAGATGAGTCAAACTTGTCCATATACAGAGAATTAGCTACATGGCAGAGTAGTGCAACATTTCCATATACAGAGTTCTAGCTACAGAGCAGATGAGTCCATCATGTCCATATACTGTGAGTTAGCTACATGGCAGATGAGTTCAACATGTGTGTATTTAGAGGGCTAGCTACAAGTCAGATGAATCCAACATGTCCATATACTGAGAGTAAGCTACATGTCAGATGTGTCCAACCTATGTATATGTAGAGGACCAGCTACAAGGCAGATTAGTCCAGCATGTTCATATATCGAAAGCTGGTTACATGACTGATGAGTCCACAATGTCCATATACAGAGAGCTAGCTATATGGCAGACAAGTCCAATATATTCATATACAGAGAGCTACCTACTGGCAGATGATTCCAACATGTCTATATATTGAGAGTTAGCTATATGGCAGATGAGTTCAACATGTGTATGTTTAGAGGGCTAGATACAAGGTATATGAATACAAGATGTTCATACACACACAATGGCTACAGAACTGATAAGTCCAACATGTCCATATACTGAGAGCTAACAGCATGGCAGAAAATTACAATATGTTCATGTACAGAGAGCTACCTACATGGCAGATCACTCCAAAATATCCATGTACACAGAGCTAGCTACATTGCAGAGTAGTGCAA
>NW_006409027.1:327283-329531 GCF_000296735.1 Chrysochloris asiatica | reverse complement strand
AGTCCAATGTGTCAATAGAGAGACAGCTAGCTACATGGCAGAGAAGCGCAACATTTCCATATACAGAGTTCTATCTACATGGCAGATGACTCCTACATGTCCATATACTGAGTGTTAGCTACATGGCAGAGTAATCCAACATTTCCATAAACAGAGTACTACCTACATGTCAGATGAGTCCAACATGTCAGTATACTGAGAGTTAGATACATGGCAGATGAGTCGAACATGTGTAAATTTAGAGGACTAGCTATAATGCAGATGAGTTCAACATGTTCATACAGAGAGAGCTAGCTATCTGGCAGAGAAGTGCAACATTTCAATATACAGAGTTCTAGCTACATGGCACATGAATCCAACGTGTCCATATACTGTGAGCTAGCGACATGCAGAGTAGTCCAACATGTCCATATACAGATTACTGGCTACATGGCAGATGAGTCCAACATGTGTATATAAATTTGGCTAGATACAAGTGAGATGAGTCCAACATTTTCATACAGAGAGAGCTGGCTACATGGCAGATGAGTCCAAAATGTTCATATACGGAGATCTAGCTACATGGCAGAGTAGTGCAACTTTTTCATATCCAGAGTTCTAGCTTCTTGGCAGATGAGTCCAATATGACCATATACAGAGAAGCTAGCTACAAGGCAGATGATTCCAACGTGTCCATATACCGAGAGTTTGCTCCATGGCAATTGAATTCAACATGTGTATATTTAGAGGACTAGCTAAAAGCAGATGAGTTTAACATGTTCATACAGAGAGCTGGCTACATAGTTCATGAGTCCAACATATCCATATACAGATAGTAAGCTACATGGCAAAGTAGTCCAACATGTCCATATACAGGGTACTAGGTACATGGCAGATGATTACAACATGTCCATGTACTGAGAGTTGGCTACTTGGCAGATGAGTTAAGCATGTGTATATATAGAGGGCTGGCTTAAAGATAAAGAGCTCTGGTAGCATAGTGGTTACGAATCGGGCTGCGAACCTTAAGGTCAGCAGTTCGAAACTAGCAGATGCACTGTGGGAGAAAGATGAGGTTTTCTACTCCCATAAAGATTTACACTCTCGGAAACCCTATACAGGGTCGCTATAGGTCAGAACCGACTCCATGGCACATAACAACATAACAACAGCTTAAATGTAGATGAGTCCAACGTGTTCATACAGAGAGATGGTTACATGGCAGATGCGTCCAACATGTCCATATACTGAGAAGTAGCTACATGGCATATTCAAAGGTCTAGCTACATGGCAGATGAGTCCAACATGTCCATATACTGAGAGGTAGCGACAAGGCAGATGAATTCAACATGTTCAAACATACTGAGCTGGCTACATATCTCATGAGTCCAACATGTCAATATACAGAGAGCTAGCTACATGGAAGATGAGTAAAATGTCCACATACAGAGAGCTAGCTACATGGCAGAGTAGTCCAACATTTCCATATACAGAGTTCTAGCTATATGGCAAATGAGTTCAATATGTCCATATACTGTAACAAAATATGTAACATATATTTGTTACATGGAAGATAAGTCCAAAATGTGTATATTTATAGGGCTAGCTACAAGGCAGTTGAGTTCAACATGTTCATACAGAGAGAGCTGGCTACATGGCTCAAGAATCCAACATGTCCATATTCTGAGACTTAGCTACATGGCAGATGAGTCCAACATGTGAATACTTAGAGGGTTAGTTAGAAGGCAGATGAGTTCAACATGTTCATACAGAGAGAGATGCCTAAATAGCTGATGAGTCCAACATGACCATATATAGAGTTCTAGCTACATGGCAGAGGAGGCCAACATGTCCAAATAAAGTTACTAGCTACATGGCAGATGATTACAACATGTCCACATACTCAGAATTAGCTACATGGCAGATGAGTCCATCATGTGTTTATTTAGAGGGCTAGCTACAAGCCAGATGAATTCAACATGTTCATACAAAGAGAGCTACCTAAATGTCAGATGAGACCAACATGTCCATATTCATATTACTAGATACATGGCAGAAGAGTCCAACATGTGTGTATATGGAGGACTATCTACAAGGCAAATGAGTCCAACATGATCATAAAGAAAGAGCTGTTCATATACAGAGGGCTACCTATATAGCAAAACAGTCCAACAAATCCATGCACAGAGAGCTAGCTACATGTTATACTTGTCCAAAATGTCCATATACAGAGAGGTAGCTTCATGACAGAGTAGTGCAACATTTCCAT
>NW_006409027.1:325011-326253 GCF_000296735.1 Chrysochloris asiatica | reverse complement strand
ACTCGATGGCACCTGACAACAACAACAACAACCTACATGGCAAATCAGTCCAACATATCCATGCACAGAGAGCTAGCTAAATGGCAGAAAACTAAAAAAATGTTGATGTACAGAGAGCTAGATACATGGCAGAGAAGTCCAACATTTTCATATACAGAGTACTAGCTACATGGCAAATTAGTCCAACCTTTCCATATACTGAGAGCTAGCAACATGACAGAGCAGTTCAACATATCCATATATAGAGTACTCACTACATGGCAGATGAGTTCAACATGCCCATATATTGAGAGGTAGCTCATTGCAGATGAATCCAACGTGTATATATAGAGGGCTAGCTACAAGTAAATGAGTCCAACATGTTCATACAGAGAGAGCTGGTTACACGGCTGTTGCACCCAACATATCCATACACAGAGAGCTACAGCTGGCTATATGGCATATGTGTCCAACATGTCCATATACTGAGAGCTAGCTACATGGCAGAGTAGTGTAACATTTCCATGTACAGAGTTCTAGCTACATGGAAGATGAGTGCAACATGTCCATATACTGAGAGTTAGGTACATGGCAGATGAGTCCAACAAGTGTATACATACAGGATTAGCAACAAGGCAGATGAGTCCAACATGTTCATACAGAGAGAGCTGTCTACATGACTGATGCATCCAACATGTCCATACACAGAAAGCTAGTTACATGGCAGACAAGTTTAATATGATCATAAACGGAGAGCTACCTATATGGTAGATGAGTCCAGCGTATCCATGCACAGAGAGCTAGCTACATGGTAGATGAGTCCAAAATATCCAAGGACAGAGCATTAACGACATGGCAGAGTAGTGCAACCTTTCCATATACAGAGTTCTAGCTACAAGTCAGATGAGTCTAACATGTTCAAACAGAGCAAGCTGGCTCCATGGCTGATGAGTCCAACATGTCCATATACAGAGAGCTAGCTACTTGACATAAGATTCCAAAATGTCCATATACAGAGAGCTATCTACAATGCAAAGTAGTGCAACATTTTCATATACAGAGTTCTAGCTTCATGTCAGATAAGTCCAATGTGTCCATATATTGAGAGCTAGCTACATGGCAGATGAATCCTACATGCCCATATACAGAGTACTAGCTACATGACAGATGAATCCAACCTGTCCACATACTGAGAGCTAGCTACCTGACAGATTAGTACAACATGTGTATATAAAATGGACTAGCTACAAGCTAGATGAGTTC
>NW_006409027.1:317611-324391 GCF_000296735.1 Chrysochloris asiatica | reverse complement strand
TCCACCATGTGTATATATAGAGGACTAGCTACAAGGTAGATTAGTCCAACATGTTCATACAGAGAGAGCTGGTTTCATGGCTGATGAGTCCAACATGTCCATATACCAAGAGATAGCTACGTGGCAGAAAAGTCCAATGTGTTCATATACAGAGAGCTAGCTACATGGCAGATCAGTCCAACATATCCTTGCACAGAGAGCTAGTTACATGGCAGAAGAGTCCAAAATGTCCATATAGAGAGAGCTAGCTACATGTCAGAGTAGTCTAAGATTTTCATATACAGGGTTCTAGCTACATGGAAGATGAGTCCATCATGTCCATATAATGAGAGCAAGCTACATGGCTGATGAGTGAAACATGCCCATATAGTGAGTTAGCTACTTGGCAGAAGAGTCCAACATATATATATTTAGAGGATTAGCTACAAGACACAGGAGCCCAACCTGTTCATACACAGAGAGATGGCTACATGGCTGATGAGTTCAACATGTGCATATACTGAGAGCTACATACATGGCAGATCAGTCTAGCTACATGGCACATGAATCCAAAATGTTCATATACAGAGAGCTAGCTACATGGCAGATTAATCCAACATATCTATATACTGAGAATAAACTTCATGGCAGAATAGTCCAACATGTCCATATAAAGGGTACTAGCTACATGGCAGATGAGTCCAACATGTGTATATATAGAGGACTAGATACAAGGCATATGATATCAATGTGTTCATACAGAGAGAGGTGGTTACATGGCTGATGAGTCCAATATGTCCATATACAGAGAGCTAGCTACGTGGCATCCAAGTCCAATATGTTCATATACAGAGTGCTACCTACATGGCAGATCAGTCCAACATATCCATGCACAGACTGCTAGCTACGTGGTAGAAGAGTCCAAAATGTCCATATCCAGAGAGCCAGCTATATGGCAGAGTAGTGCAAAATTTCCATATAAAGTTAACTAGCTACGTGACAGAGGAGTCAACCATGTCCATATACTGAGAGCTAGCAACATGGCAGAGTAGTCCAATATTGCCATATACAGAGTACTAGCTACATGGCAGATGAGACCAACATGTTCATACACAGAGAACTGGCTACATGGCAGACGACTCCACAATGTTCATATAAAGAGAGCTAGCTTCATGACAGAGTAGTGCTACATTTCCATATAGAGAGTTGTAGCTACATGGCAGATGATTCCATCGTGTCTATATACTGAGAGCTAGCTACATGGCAGAGTAATCCAACATGTCCATATACAGAGTATTAGCTACATGCCAGATGAGTCCAACATGTCCATATACTGAGAGTTAGCTACATGGCAAATGAGTCCAATATGTGTATATATGGAGGAATAGCTACAAGGCAGAAGAGTCCAACATGTTCATTTAGAGAAAGCTGGCAAAATGATTGATGAGTCTTACATGGGCATATACAGAGAGCTAGCTTCATGACAGATGAGTCCAACATGCCTAAATACAGAGTACTAGCTACTTGGCAGATGAGTCCAACATGTCCATATACTTAAAGTTAGCTACATGGAACATGATTTCAACATGTGTATATATAAAGAATGAGCTACAAGGCAGATGAGTCCAATATGTTCATACAGAGAGAGCTGGCTACATGGCTGATGATTCCCAATGTCTATATACAGAGAGCTAGCAACATGGCAGTCAAGTCCAATATGTTCATAATTAGAGAGCTAACTATATGGCAGATCAGTCCAACATATCCATGCACAGAGAGCGAGCTACATGGAAGATGAGTCCAAAATGTCCATATACAGAGTTCTAGATACATATCAGATGAGTCCAAAGTGTCCATATACCAAGAACTAGCTACATGGCAGAGTACTCCATCATGTCCATATATAGAGTATTAGGAACATGGCCGATGAGTCCCACATGTCCATATACAGAAAGCTAGCAACATGGAAGATGATTCCAACATTTGTATATATAGAGGACTAGCTACAAGGCAGATGAGTTCAACATGTTCATATAGAGAGAGCTGGCTATATGGCTGATAAGTCCAACATGTCCATATACTGAGAGCTAGCTACAGGGCAGACAAATCCTATATGTTCATATTCAGAGAGCAACCTACATGGAAGATCAGTTCAACATATCCATGCAGAAAGAGGTAGCTGCATTACAGACGAGTCCAAAATGTCCATATACAGAGAGCTAGCTACATGGCAGAGTAGTGCATCATTTCCATATGCAGAGTTCTAGATACATGGCAGATGAGTTAAAAGTGTCCATATGCTGAGATCGAGCTAAATGGCAGAGTACACCAAACATGCCCATATGCACAGTAGTAGCTATATGGCAGATAAGTCCAACATTTCCATATACTGAGAGTTAGCTACATGGCAGAAGAGTCCAACATGTGTATATTTAGAGGACTAGCTCCAAGGCAGTTGAGACCAACATGTTCATCCACAGAGAGCTGGCTACATGGGTGATGAGTCCAACAT
Organism: Chrysochloris asiatica; assembly: GCF_000296735.1. Classification (NCBI taxonomy): domain Eukaryota; kingdom Metazoa; phylum Chordata; class Mammalia; order Afrosoricida; family Chrysochloridae; genus Chrysochloris; species Chrysochloris asiatica. The sequence continues at coordinate 321,900 of NW_006409027.1, read as the reverse complement.
GTCCATAAACAGAGAACTACCTACATGGGAGACAAGTCCAATATGTTCTAAAACAGAGAGCTTCCTATGACAGCTCAATCCAACATATCCATGCACAGAGAGCTAGCTACATGGCAGACAAATCCAAAATGTCTATATATAGAGAGCTAGCTACATTGCAGTGTACTGCAACATTTCCATACGCAGTGTTCTAGCTACATGGCAGATGATACCAACACATGTACATTTATAGGGCAAGCTACAAAGCTCATGAGTCCAACATGTTCATACACAGAGAGCTGGCTATATGCCTGAGGATTCTAACATGTCCATATACTGAGAGCTACCTACATGTGAGAGAAGTCCAATATGTTCATATACCGAGAGCTATCTATGGCAGATCAATGCAAACTATCTATGCACAGAGAGCAAGCTACATGGCATACGAGTCCAAAATATGCATGCACAGAGAGCTAGCTACATGGCAGCATAGTGCTACATTACAATATTCAGAGTTCTAGCTACATGGCAGATGAGTCCAATGTGTCTATATACTGAGAGCTAGTTATATGGCAGATGAGTCCAACATGTGTATATATAGAGGACTAGCTACAAGGCAGATGAGTCAAAAATTTTCATACAGAGAAACCTTGTTACATGTCTGATCTGTCCAACATTTGTATATATAGAAGACTAGCTACAAGGCAGATGATTCAAACATGTTCATACAGAGAGAGCTCGCTGCATGGCCGATGAGTCCAACATGTCCATATACAGATAGCTAGCTACATGGCAGACAAGTCCAATTTGTTCGTATACAGAGTGCTACCTACATGGCAAATCAGTTCAACATATCCATGCACAGAGAGCTAGCTATATGGCAGACGAGTCCAAAATGTCCATATCCATAGAACTAGCTCCATGGCAGAGTAGTGCAACCTTTCCATATACAGAGTTCTAGCTACATGGCAGATGAGTCGAACGTGTCCATATACTGATAGCTAGCTATATGGCAGAGTAGTCCAACATGTCCATATACAGAGCACTAGCTACATGGTAGATGAGTCCACCATGTCCATATACTGAGAGTTAGCTACATGGCAGATGAGTCCAACATGTGTATATATAGAAGAATAACTACAAGGCAGATGAGTCCAACATGTTCTTGCAGATAGAACTGGCTACCTGGCTGACGAGGCCCACTAGTCCGTATACAGAGTGTTAGCTACATGGCAGAAAAGTCTAATATGTTCATATACAGAGAGCTACTTACATGGCAGATCAGTACAACATAGCCATGCATAGAGAGCTAGTTACATGGCAGACAATTCCAAAATGTCCATATACAGAGAGCTAGCTATATGTCAGAATAGTGCAAAGTCTCCATATACAGACTTCTAGCTATAAAGAAGATGAGTGCAACTTGTTCATACGGAGAGAGCTGCCTACATGGCTGAAGAGTCCCATATATGCATATACAGAGAGCTAACTACATGGCAGATGACTCCAACATGTCCATATCCAGAGTACTAGCTATATGGCAGATAAGTCCAACATGTCTACGTACTGATAGTTAGCCATGTGGCAGATGAGTCCAACATGTCCATATACAGAGTGGTAGCTACGTTGCAGACAAGTCCAACATGGAAGTTCAGTCCAACATAACCATGCACAGACACCTAGCTACATGGCAGACAACTCCAAATTGTTCATATAGAGAGTGCTAGCTACATGGCAGTGTAGTGCAATATTTCCATATACAAACATATAGATACATGGCAGATGAGTCCAACGTGGCCATATTCTGAGATCTAGCCACATGGCAGAGTAGTCCAAAATGTCCATATACAGAGTTCTAGCTGCATTTCAGATGAGTCCAATTGTTCATATACTGAGAGCTAGCTACATGACAGAGAAGACTACAGAGTTCTAGCTACAGGGCAGATGAGTCCAACATGTCCATATACTGAGAGTTAGCTACATGGCAGATGAATCCAACATGTGTATATTTAGAGGGCTACCTACAAGGCAGATGAGTCCAACATGTTCATACACAGAGAGCTGATGTCATGACTGATGAGTCCAACATGTCCATATACAGAGAGCTAGCTCCATGGTAGAAAAGTCCAATAATTTCATATACAGAGAACTACCTAAATGTCAGATCAGTCCAACATATCCATGAACAGAGAGCTAGCTACAAGGCAGATGAGTCCAAAATGTCCTTATACAGACAGCTAGCTATTTGGAAGAGCAGTGCAATATTTCCACACTCAGAATTCCAGCTACATGGCAGATGAATCCTACATGTCCATATACAGAGAGATAGCTACATGGGAGACAAGTCCAATATGTTCATGTACAGAGAGCTATCTACATGGCAGATCAGTCCAACATATCCATGCACACTGAACTAGCTATATGGCAGAGAAGTGCAATATTTCCATATACAGAGTTCTCACTCCATGGCAGATGAGTCCAATGTGTCCATATACAGAGAGGTAGCTACATGACAGAGTAGTGCAACATTTCCATATACAGAGTTCTAGCTGCATGTCAAATGAGTACAACGTGTCAACATACTGAGAGCTAGCTACGTGGCAGACTAGTCCAACATGTCCATATACAGAGGTCTAGCTAAAGATGAGATGTTTCCAAAATGTCCATATACTGAGAGTTAGCTACATGACAGATGAATCAAACGTGTATATTTAGAGGGCTAGCTACAAGGCAGATGAGTCCAACATGTTCATACTCAGAGAGCTGATGACATGACTGATGAGTCCAACATGTCCATATACAGAGAGCTAGCTATGTTGTAGAAAAGTCCAATCACATCATATACAGAGAGCTACCTACAAGGCGGATCAGTCCAACATATCCATGTACAGAGAGCTAGCTACAAGGCAGACGAGTCCAAAATGTCCTTATTCAGAGAGCTAGCTATATCGCAGAGCAGTGCAATATTTCCACATTCAGAGTTCTAGCTACATGGCAAATGAGTCCAACGTGTCCATATACTGAGAGCTCACTACATGGCAGAGCAGCCCAACATGTCCACAATCAGAGTACTAGCTACATGTCAGGTGAGTCCATCATGTCCATATGCTGAGAGTTAGCTTCAAGGCAGATGAGTCCAACATGTGTATATTTAGAGGGCTCGAAACAAGGCAGATGAGTCCAACATGTTCATACACAGAGAGCTGACTACTTGAATGATGAGACCAGTATGTCCATATACTGAGACATAGCTACATTACTGACAAATCCAATATGTTCTTATACAGAGAGCGACCTACATGGCAGATCAGTCTAACATATACATTTACAGAGTGCTAGCTACATTGCAGACGACTCCAAAATGTCCATATACACAGAGCTAGATACATGGCAGAATAGTGCAACATTTCCATATACAGAGTTCTTGCAACACGGCAGAGTAGTCCAACATGTACATATACAGAGATCTAGCTACATGGCAGAGTAGTGCAATATTTCCATATACAGACTTATATCAACATGGCAGATGAGTCCAAGGTGTCCATATACTGAGACCTAGCTACATGGCAGAGTCATCAAACATGTCCATGTGCAGAGTACTAGCTACATTGCAGATAAGTCCAACATGTCCATATACTGAGAGTTAGCTACATAGGAGATGAGTCCAACAAGTGTATATTTAGAAGGCTAGCTATAAGGCAGATGAATCCAATACATTCATACACAGAGAGCTTGCTACATGGCTGATGAGTCCAACATATTCATATACTGAGAGCTAGCTATATGACAGAAGAGTCCAAAATGTCCATATACAGAAAGAGAGCTACATGGCAGAGTAGTGCAACTTTTCCATATACAGAGTTCTACCTACATGGTAGATGAGTCCAACAAGTGCATATACTGAGAGGTAGTTAAATGGCAGAGTAGTCCAACTTGTCCATATATAGAGTACTAGCTGCATGGCAGATGAGTCCAACATGTACATATACGGACAGTTAGCTACAAGGCAGATGAGTCCCATATCTTCATATACAGAGAGCAAACTACATAGGAGATCAGTCCAACACATCCATGTACAGAGAGCAAGCTACATGTCAGACGAATCCAATATGTCCAAATTCAGAGAGCTAGCTAAATGGCACAATAGTGCAACATTTCCATTTATACTGAGAGCTAGCTACATGGCAGAGTAATCCAACATGTCCATATACAGAATACTAGCTACATGGCTGATGAGTCCAACATGTCCATATACAGAGAGCTAGCTACATGGCAGAGTAGTGCAACATTTCCATATACAGAGTTCTAGC
>NW_006409027.1:313990-316146 GCF_000296735.1 Chrysochloris asiatica | reverse complement strand
CAAGTTGCTGCCCTAGGCCACTGGGGCCCATGTATTTAAAGTTTGAACCACTAATTGCTTGCCTGCCCCTTTAACTCAGGAAGAATGGTTGGCTATGAATATGAGCACAGGATAATATTCTGAGCACAAGATAATTTTCTAAGATCAGAATGACGCATGAGATTCTGTGAAATCAGATAATTAATCACATTAAACTTGTAACTCCTGCCTTGAATTCCCTGATCTGAAAACGAATAAAAGACTAAAGAAAAGCTAGTCCTGTATGCTAATCTATGCTGTGCTAGCTTGACTGACAGCTTGCATCAAGCATGTCTGTCTGTCTTCTTTGTGTCTAATCTATTTCTTTCATCTACCAGATCTCCCAGTCATGTTAAAACCCCATGCTTCGTCGAGGCACTCCTTTGTTGAGGCGGGACCCCAACATAGGACCCCCGACAGACTCCAACATGTGCATATACTGAGAACTAGCTACAATGCAGAGTAGTTCAACATGTCTATATACATAGTACTAGCTACATGGCAGATGAGTCCAACATGTCCATATATTGAGAGTTAGCAATATGGCAGATGAGTTCAACAAATCCATATACAGAGATCTAGCTACATGGCAGACAAGTCCAACATGTTCATATACATTGAGCTACCTACATGGCAGATCAGTCCAACATATCCATGCACAGAGAGATAGATACAAGGCAGACAAATCCAATATGTCCAAAAACACAGAGCTAGCAACACAGCAGAGTAGTGCCACATTTCCATATACAGAGATCCAGCTCCATGGCAGATAAGTCCAACGTGTCCATATACTGAGAGCTAACTACATGACAGAGAAGTCCAACATGTCCATATACAAAGTACTAGCTACATGGCAAATGAGTACAACATGTCCATATACTGAGATTTAGCTTCATGGAAGATGAGTCCACCATGTGTATATATAGAGGACTAACTTAAAGGCAGATGATTCCAACATGTTCATGCAGAGAGAGCTGCCTACAAGGCTGATGAGTCCAACATATCTATATACAGAGATCTAGCTCCATGGCAGACAAATCCAAGATGTTCATGTAAAGAGAGCTAACTACATGGCAGATCAGTCCAACATATCCATACAAAGTGAGCTCAATACATGGCAGACTAGTCCAATATATCCATGTACGAAGAGCTAGCAACACGGCAGAGTAGTGCCACATTTCCAAATACAGAGTTTAATCTACATGACAAAAGAGTCCAATGTGTCCATATACTGAGAGATAGCTACTTGGCAGAGAAGTTCAACATGTCCATATACAGAGTACTAGCTACATGGCAGATGAGTCCAACATGTCCCTATAGTGTGATTTAGCTACATGGCAGATGAGTCCAACATGTGTTTATATAGAGGACTAGCTACAAGGCAGATGAGTCCAACATGGTCATGCAGAGAGAGCTGGCACCATGGTTGATAAGTCCAACATATCCATACACAGAGATATAGCTACCTTGCAGACAAGTCTAATATGTTCATATACAGAGAGCTACCTACATGGCAGATCTGTCCAACATATCGTTGCAAAAAGAGTTAGCTACATGGCAGAAAAGTCCAATATTGCCATATACAAAGTGCTAGCTACATGGCAGAGTTGTGCATCATTTCCATATACAGAGTTCTACCTACATGGCAAATGAATCCAAGGTGTCCATATACTGAGAGTTAACTACATGGCAGATGTGTCAAACTGTGTATATTCAGAGTGCTAGCTACAAGTCGGATGAGTCAAACATGTTCATAGTCAGAGAGCTAGCTACATGGCTGATAAAATCAACATGTCCATATACTCAGAACTAGCTACATGGCAAGAAAGTCCAACATGTTCATATACAGAGAGCTAATACATTGCAGATCAGTCCAAAGTATCGATGCACAGAGAGCTAGCTACATGATAGAAAAATCCAAAATGTCCATATACAGAGAGCTAGCTAAATGGCAGTGTAGTGCAGCATTTTCAAATACAGAGTTCTAGCTCCATGGCAGATGAGTCCAAAGTGTCCATAAACTGAGAGCTAGCGACTTGGCATAGAGTTTTCAGTGACTAGCGATTCGGAAGTAGTTTGTCACTCTTTCTTCCTAGTCTGTCTTTGTTTTGTAGCTCATCTGAAACCTTTCCACCATG
>NW_006409027.1:301439-312935 GCF_000296735.1 Chrysochloris asiatica | reverse complement strand
CTAGCTACAAGGCAGATGAGTACAACATGTTCATACTGAGAGAGCTGGCTACATGGCTCATGAGTCGAACAAATCCATATACAGAGATCTAGCTACATGGCAGACAAGTCCAACATGTTCATATACAGTGAGATACCTACATGGCAGATCAGTCGAGCATATCCATGCACAGAGATCTAGATACAAGGCAGACAAATCCAATATGTCCATGTACACAGAGCCCACAACATGGCAGAGTTGAGACACATTTCCATATACAGAGTTCTAGCTCCATGGCAAATGAGTCCAACGTGTCCATATACTGAGAGCTAAGTACATTGTAGAGAAGTCCAACATGTCCATATACAGAGTACTAGCTACATGGTATATGAGTCCAACATGTCCATATACTGAGATTAACTACATGGCAGATGAGTCCATGTTCATGCAGAGAAAGCTGCCAACAAAGCTGATGAGACCAACATATCTACATACAGAGATCTAGCTCCATGGCAGACAAGTCCAACATGTTCATGTAAAGAGAGCTAACTAAATGGCAGATCAGTCCAACATATGCATGCAAAGAGAGCTCGATACATGGCAGACTAGATCAATATATCCATGTACACAGAGCTAGCAACACGGCAGAGTAGGGCCACATTTCTACATACAGAGTTTTAGCTCCATGGCAAATGAGTCCAACGTGTCCATATACTGAGAGATAGCTACTTGGCAGAGAAGTCCAACATGTCCATATACAGAGTAGTAGCTACATGGCAGATGAGTCCAACATATTCATGCAGAAAACTGGCCACATGTCTGATGAGTTCAACATATTCATATACAGAGATTTATCTACATGACACACAAGTCCAACATGTTCATATACAGAAAGCTACCTGCATGGCAGATCAATCCAACATATCCATCCACAAGGAGCTAGCTACAAGGCAGACGAGTCCAATATGTCCGTATACACAGAGATAGCAACACTGCAGATTAGTGCCACATTTCCATATACAGAGATCTAGCTCCCAGGCAAATTAGTCCAATGTATCCATATATTGAGAGCTAGCTACATGGCAGAGAAGTCCAACATGTCCATATACATTGTATTAGCTACACGGCAGATGAGTCCAACATGTCCATATACTGAGATTTAAATACATCGCAGATGAGTCCAACATGTGCATATATAGAGGAATAGCTACAAAGCACATGATTCCAACATGTTCATGAAAAGAGAGCTGGCTACATGGCTGATGAGTCCAACATATCCATACACAGATATCTAGCTCCATGGCAGATTAGTCCAACATGTTCATATACAGAGAGATAACTACATGGCAGATCAGTCCAACATATCCATGCACAGAGAGCTCGCTACATGGCAGACGATACTAATATGTCCATATACACAGATCTAGCAACACGGCAGAATAGTGCCACATTTTCATATACAGAGATCTACCTACATGGCAAATGAGTCCAACGTGTCCATATACTGAGAGTTAGCTGCATGGCAGATGTGTGCAAATGTTTATATTTAGAGGGATAGCTACAAGGCAGATGAGTCCAATATGTTCATACACATAGAGCTAGCTACATCGTTGATGAATTCAACATGTCCATATACTGAGAGCTAGGTAAATGGTAGAAAAGTCCAAAGTGTTCATATACAATGAGCTCCCTACATGGCAGATTAGTCCAACATATCCATTCACAAAGAGCTAGCTACAAGGCACACGAGGCCAATATGTCCATATACACAGAGCTAGCAACACGGCAGAGTAGTGCCACATTTCCATATACAGAGTTCTAGCTCCATGGCAGATGAATCCAACGTGTTCATATATTGACAGCTAAGCAATTGGCAGAGAAGTCCAACATGTCCATATACAGAGTACTAGCTACATGGCTGATGAGTCCAACATGTCCATATATTGAGATTTAGCTACAAGGCAGATGGGTCCAACATGTTTATATAGAGACGAATAGCTACAAGACATATGAGTCCAACATGTACATGCAGAGACAGCTGGCTACATAGCTGATGAGTACAACATATCCATATACAGATGTCTATCTACATGGCACACAAATTCAACATTTCATATACAGGGAGCTACCTACATGGCAGATCAGTCCAACATATCCTTGTTCAGAGTTAGCTACTTGGCAGACGAGTCCAAAATGTCCATATACAGAGTGATAGCTACATGGCAGAGTAGTGCATCATTTCCATATACAGAGTTCTAGCTACATGGTAGATGAGTCCAACATGTGTATATATAGAGGACTAGGTACAAGCAGATGGGTCCAACGTGTTCATACCCAGAGAGATGGCTGCATCTCTTAGGAGTCCAACATTTGCATATACAGAGAGCAAGCAACATGGCAGAAAACTCCAATATTTTCATATACAGAGAGCTACCTACATGGCAGATGAGTCGAAAATGTCCATATACAGAGACTTGCTTCATAGTAGCAAGCAAGACTTGCTACATAGTAGCAAGAGTAGTGCAGCATTTCCATATACAGAGTTTAGCTACATAGCAGATGAGTCCAATATGTCCATATGTTGAGAGTTAGCTACATGGCAGATGTGTCCAAATGGGCATATTTAGAGGGCTAGCTACAAGGCAGATGAGTCCAACATGGGCATATTTAGAGGGCTAGCTACAAGGCAGATGAGTCCAACATGGGCATATTTAGAGGGCTAGCTACAAGTCAGATGAGTCCAACATGTTCGTACACAGACAGCTAGCAACATGGCTGATGAATTCAACATGTCCTTATACTGAGAAATAGCTACATGGCAGAGAAATCCAATATGTTCATATACAAAGAGTTCCATATAAAGAGAGCTAGCAAAATGGCAGAGTAGTGCCTCATTTCCATATACAGAGTTCTAGCTCCATGGCAGATGAGTCCAACTTGTCCATATATTGAGAGCTAGCTACATGGCAGAGAAGTTCAACATGTGCATATACAGAGTACTAGGTACATGGCAGATGAATCCAACATGTCAATGTATTGAGATTTAGCTACTTGGCAGATAAGTCCAACATATGTATATATAGAGGACTAGCTCCATGGCAGATGAGTCCAACATGTTCATGCAGAGAGAGCTGGCTACATGGCTGATGAGTCCAACATATCCATATACAGAAATCTAGCTACATGGCAGACAAGTCCAATATGTTCATATACAGAGAGCCATCTACTTTTCACATCAGTCCTATGTATCCATGCACAGAGAGCTAGTTACAAAGCACACGAGTCCAATATGTCCATATACACAGAGCAAGCAACTCGGCTGAGTAGTGCCACATTTACATATACACAGTTCTAACTCCATGGCAGATGAGTCCAATGTGTACATATACTGAGAGCTACCTACCTGGCAGAGAAGTCCAGCATATCCATAAACAGCATACTAGCTACATGGCTGATGGGTTCTACTTGTCCATATAGTGAAACTTACCTACATGGCAGGTTAGTCAAACATGTGTACATAGAGAGTACTAGCGGCAAGGCAGACGAATCCAAGATGTTCATACACAAAGAATTGGCTACATGTCTGAGGAGTCCAACATTTCCATATACATAGAGCTAGCTACATGGCAAACATGTCCAATATGTTCATATAAAGAGAGCTACCTACTTGGCAGATCAGTCCAACATATCCATGCACAGTGATCTAGCTGTATGGCAGACCAGTCCAAAATGTCCATATGCAGAGAGCTAGCGACATGGTACAGTAGTGCAACATTTCCATATACAGACTTCTAGCTCCATGGCTGATGAGCCCAACATGTCCATATACTGAGAGCAAGCTACATGGCATTGAAGTCCAACATGTCCTTATACAGAGTACAAGCTACATGGCAGATGAGTCCAAAATGTCCATATATTGAGATTTACCTACATGGCAGATGAATCCAATATGTGTATATATAGAGAACTAGCTACAAGGCAGATGAGTCCAAAATGTTCAAGCAGTGAGCTGGCTACATGGCTGATAAATCCAACATATCCATATACAGATATCTAGATACATGGTACACAAGTCCAATATGTTCATATACAGGGAGGTACCTACATGGGATATCAGTCCAACATATCCTTGCACAGAGAGCTAGCTACATGGAATACGGGTCCAATATGTCCATATACACAGAGCTAGCAACAAGGCAGAGTAGTGTCACATTTCCATATACAGTGTTCTAGCTCCATGGCAGATGAGTCCAACGTGTCCATATACTGAGAACTAGCTACATGACAGAGAAGTCCAACATGTCCATATACAGTGTACTAGCTTCATGTCAGATAAGTTAAACATGTCCATATACTGAGATTTATCTACATGGCAGATGAATCCAATATGTGTATATATAGAGAACTAGCTACAAGGCAGATAAGTTCAAAATGTTCATGCAGAGAGCTGGCTACATGGATAATAAGTCCAACATATCCATATACAGATATCTAGATACATGGCACACAAGTCCAACATGTTCATATACAGAGAGGTACCTACATGGCAGATCAGTCGAACATAGCCATGCCCAGAGAGCTAGCTACATGGCAGACGAGTCCAATGTGTCCAAATAAACAGAGCTAGCATCAAGGCAGAGTAGTGTCACATTTCCATATACAGTGTTCTAGCTCCATGGCTGATGAGTCCAATGTGTCCATATACTGAGAGCTAGCTACAAGGCAGAGAAGTCCAACATGTCCAAATACAGAGTACTAGCAACATGATAGATGAGTCTAACATGTCCATACACTGAGATTTATCTACATGGCAGATGAGTCCAACATGTGTATATTTACAAGATTATCTACAAGGCAGATGAGTCCAACATGTTCATGCAGAGAGAGATGGCTACATGGCTAATGAGTCCAACATATCCATATACAGAGATCTATCTACATTGCAGACAAGTCCAGCATGTTCATATACATAGAGCTAACTACTTGTCAGAACAGTCCAACATATCCATGCACAGAGAGCTAGCTATATGGCAGATAAGTCCAATATGTATATATAGATATATATAAAGCCAGCAACACGGCACTGGAGTGCCACATTTCCATATACTGAGTTCTAGCTCTATGGCAGATGAGTCAATGTGTCCATATACTGGGAGATAGCTACATGGCAGAGAAGACCAACATGTCCAAATACAGAGTATTAGCTATATGGCAGATGAGTCCAACATGTCAATGTATTGAGATTTAGCTACATGGCAGATGAGTCCAACATGTGTATATACAGAAGACTAGCTACAAGGCAGATGAGTCCAACATGTCCATGCAGAGAGAGCTGATTACATGGCCAATGAGTCCATCAAGGGTATATTTAGAGGGCTAGCTACAAGATAAATGCGTCCAACATATGGATACACAGAGAGCTGGCTACATGGCAGATGAGTCCAACATTTGGATATATACAGGACTAATTTTCAGGCAGATGAATCCTAAATGTTCATACAGACAAAGCTGGCTACATGGCTGATGAGTCCAACATGTCCATACACAGCCAGCTCGCTACATGGCATACAAGTCCAATATGTTCATATACAGAGAGCTACCTACAGGGCAGGTCAGTCCAACAAATCCATGTACAGAGAGCTAGCTACAAGACGGACGAGTCCAAAATGTCCATATACAGATAGATAGCTACATGGCAGAGTAGTGCAACAATTCCATATACAGAATTCTAGCTACATGGCAGATTAATCCAACGTGTCCATATTCAGAGAGCTAGCTACTTGGCAGAGTATTCCAACATGTCCATATACAGAGCTCTAACTACATGGCAGATGAGTCCAATGTATCCCTATACTGAGAGCTAGCTGCATGGTAGAGTAGTTCAACATTACCATATTCAGAATACTAGCTACATGGCAGATGAGTCGAATGTGTCCATATATACACAGCTAGCAACACGGCAGTGGAGTGGGACATTTCCATATACTGAGTTCTAGCTCTATGGCAGATGAGTCCAACATGTCCATATACTGAGACATAGCTACATGGCAGAGAAGACCAACATGATGTCCATATACAGAGTATTAGCTACATGGCAGATGAGTCCAACATGTCTATGTATTGAGAGTTAGCTACATGGCAGATGAGTCCAACATGTGTATATATAGAGGACTAGATACCAGGCACATGAATCCAACATGTTCATGCAGAGAGAGCTGGCCAAATGGCTGATGACTCCAACATATCCATAAACAGAGATCTAGCTACATAGCAGGCAAGTCCTACATGTTCATATACAGAGAGTTTCCTACATGGCAGATCAGTCCAACATATCCATGCACAGAGAGCGAGCTACATCACAGACGAATCCAGTATATCCATATACAGAAAGCTAGCAACACGGCAGAGTAGTGCCACATTTCCATATAAAGACCACTAGCTACAAGGCAGATGGGTCCAACATGTTCATATACTGCGAGTTAGCTACATGGCAGATGAGTCCAACATGTGTATATATAGTGGTCTAGCTACATGGCAGATGAGTCCAACATGTGTATATATAGTGGTCTAGCTACATGGGAGATGAGTCCAACATGTGTACATTTGGAGGGCTAGCTGAAAGCTAGACGAGTAAAACATGTTCATACACAGAGAGCAGGCTACATGGTTGATGAGTCTAACATGTCAATATACTGAGAAGTAGCTACATGGCTGACAATTTCAATATGTTCATGTACAGAGAGCTACCTGCATGGCAGATCAGTACAACATATCCATGTACAGAGAACTAGCTACATGACTGAAAAGAGCAACATTTCCATATACAGAGTTTGAGCTCCATGTCAGATGAGTCCAACGTGTCCATATACTGAGAGCTAGTTACATGGCAGAAAAGTCCTACATGTCCATATACAGAGTACTAATACATGGCAGATGAGTCCACCATGTCCATATACGTAGAGTTAGCTATATGCCAGATGAGTCCAACATGTGTATACATAAAGGACTAGCTATGTGTCAGGTGAGTCCCACATCTTTACATTTAGAGGGCAAGCTACAAGGTAGATGACTAAAACATGTTAATACACAGAGAGCTGGCTATATGGCTGATGAGTCCAAAATGTCGTTATACTGAGAATTAGCTACAAGGACGTAAACCCAAATATGTTCATGTACAGAGAGCTGCCTACATGGCAGATCAGTCAAATATATCCATGTACATAGAGCTAACTACATGACAGATGATTCCAAAATGACCATATACAGAGAGCTAGCTAAATGGCAGAAAAGTGCAACATTTCCATTTACACAGTGCTAGCTACATGGCAGATGACTCCAACGTATGCTTATACTGATAACTAGCTACATAGCAGAATATTCCAACATGTCCTTATACAGAGTACTAGCTACATGGCAAATGAGTCCAACATGTCCATATACTGAGAGTTAACTACATAGCAGATGAGTCCAACATGTGTATATAGAGAGGACTAGCTACAAGGCACATCAATCCAACATTTTCATACACAAAGAGCTGGCTACATTACTGAGGAGTCCAACATTTCCATATACAGAGAGGTAGCTACATGGCAGACAAGTCTAATATTTTCATATACAGAGAGCTACATGGCACATCAGTCCAACATATCAATGCACATCAGTCCAACATGGCACATCAGTCCAACATATCCATATACAGAGAGTGAGCTACATGGCAGACGAGTCGAAAATGTCCATATACAGAGTAGCAGACGAGTCCAATATGTCCATATACTAAGATTTAGCTACGAGGCAAAAAAGTACAACATGTGTATATTTAGAGGACTGGCTACAAGGCAGATGGGTCTAACTTGTTCATGCAGAGAGAGCTAGCTACATGGCTGATGAGTGCAACATATCCATATACAGAGATCTAGCTAACTGGCAGACATGTCCAATATGTTCATATACAGAGAGCTACCTACATGGCAGAGAAGTCCAACATGTCCATATGCAGAGTACTAGCTGCATGGCAGATGAGTCCAGCATGTTAATAAACTGAGAGTTAACTACATTTCAGATGAGTCCAACATGTGTATATTTATAGGGCAAGCTTCAAGGTAGATGAGTGCAACATCTTCATACAGAGACAAATGACTACATGTCTGTGGACTCAAATATGTCCATGTACTGAGAGCTAGCTACATGTTCATATACAGAGAGCTACCTACATGGCAGATGAGTCCAACGTATCCATATATTGAGAGCTAGATACACAGCAGAGTAGTCCAACATGTCCATATACAGAATAATAGCTACATAGCAAAGAAGTCCAACATGTCCATATATTGAGAGTTAGCTATATATAGGCAGATGAGTCCAAAGTGTCCCTATACTGAGAGCTAGCTTCATGGGAGAGAAGTCCAACATGCCCATATACAAAGGACTAGCTACATGGCAGAGTAGTCCAACATGTCCATATAGTGAGAGTTAGCTACATGGCAGATGAATCCAACATGTGTATATGTACAGGACAAGCTTCAAGGCAGATGATTGCAACATGTTCATAAAGAGACAGATATCTACATGGCTGTTGAGTCAAACAGGTTCATATACTGAGAGATAGCTAATGTTAGAAAAGTCCAATATGTTCATATACAGAGAGCTACCTACATGGCAGATCAATCCAACATATCCATGCACATAGAGCTAGCTACATGGCAGAGGAGTACAAAATGTCGATATAAAGAGAGTTAGCTAAATGTCAGAGAAGTGCCACATTTCCATATACAGAGCTCTAGTTCCATGGCTGATGAGGAAAACGTGTCCATATATTGAGAGCTAGCTACATGTCAGAGTAGTACGACATGTCCATATACAGACTAGTAGTTATATAGCAAATGAGTCCAACATGTCCATAGACTGAGAGTTAGCTATATGGCAGATGAGTCCAACATGTGTATAATTTATAGGGAAAGATACAAGGAAGATGAGTGCAACATGTTCATACAGAGAGAGCTGGCTACATGGCTGAAGAATCCAACATGTCCATGTACTTAGAGCTACCTACCTGGCAGACAAGTTCAAAATGGTCATATACAGAGAGCTGCCTACACAGCAGATCAGTCAAAGATATCCATGTACAGAGAGCTGGCTACATGGCATATGAGTCCAAGTTGTCCATATAGAGAGAACTGGCTACATGGCAGTGTAGTGCAACATTTCCATATACAGAGTTCTAACTACATGTCAGATGAGTCCAACATGTGAATATTTAGAGGGCTCATTACAAGGCTGACAAATCCATCATGTTCATTCACAGAGAGTTGGCTAAATGGCTGATGAGTCCAATGTGTCCATATACTGAAATCTAGCTACATGGCAGATGAGTTCAACATGTCCATATACAGTGTACTAGATAGATGGCAGATGAGTTCATCATGTGCATGTACTGAGAGTTAGCTACATAGCACATGAGTCCAAAATGTGTATATATAGAGGACTAGCTACAAGGCAGATGAGTTCAACATGTTCATTCAGAGAGATCTGGCTACATGGCTGATGACACCAACATGTCCATATACAGAGAGTTAGCTACATGGCAGACAAGTCCAATATTTTCTTATACATAGAGCTAGCTATAAGACAAAGTAGTGCAGTGAGAAAATAATACGAGAAGCTGGGTTCATGACAAATGAGTCCAACGTGTCCATATACTGAGAGCTAGCTACATGGCAGATGTGTCTAACATGTTCATATACAGAGTACTAGCTATATGGCATATGAGTCCAACATGTCCATATACTGAGAGTAAGCTACATGGCAGATGTGTCCAAAATGTGTTTATAGAGAGGACTAGTTACAAGGTAGATGAGTCCAAAATGTACATATATTGAGAGCTATCTACATGGCAGATGAGTCCAAATTGTCCATATATAGAGAGCTAGCTACATGGAAGAGAAGTGCAACATTTCCATATACAGTTTTCTAACTACATGACAGATGAGTCCATTATGTCCATATACTGAGAGTAAGCTACATGGCAGATGAGTCCACCATGTGTATATTTAGAAGGCTAGCTACAAGGCAGATGAGTCCAAATGTCCATACACAGAGAGCTGGCTACATGTCTGATGAATCCAATATGCCCATATACTTAGAGTTAACTACATGGCAGACAAGTCCAATATGTTCATATTCAGAGATCTACCTACATGGCAGATCAGTCCAAGATATCCATGTACAGAGATCTGGCTACATGGCAGACAAATTCAATATGTCCATATACAGAGAGCTACCTACATGGTAGAGTAGTGCATCATTTCCATATACAGAGTTCTAGCTACATGACTGGTGATTCCAACATGTCCATATGCTGAGAGCTATATACATGGAAGATTAGTCCAAATTGTCCATATACAGAGAGCTAGCTTCTTGGCAGAGCAGAGCAACATTTCCATATACAGAGTTCTAGCTACATGACAGATGAGTCCAACATGTCTATATATTGAGAGTTAGCTACATGGCAGAGTAGGTCAACATGTCCATTTACAGAGTAACAGCTACATGGCAGATGAGTCCAACATGGCCATATACTGAGAGTTAGCTTTATGGCAGATGAGTTCAATATGTATACATATATAGTACTATCACCAAGGCAGATGAGTCCAACTTGTTGATACAGAGAGAGACGGCTATATGGCTAATGAGTGCAACATGTCTATATACAGAGAGCTAGCAACATGGCAGACAAGTCCAATATGTTCATGGACAGAACGCTAGCTACATGACTCAGTAGTACATCATTACCATATACAGAGTTCTAGCTACATGGTAGATGAGTCCAACATGTTCATATACAGATACTAGCTACTTGGCAGATAAGTCCAACAAGTCCATATACTGAGAGTAAATTACATCGCAGATGTGTCCAATATGTGTATATATAGAGGACTAGCTACAAGGCAGATGAGTCCCACATGTCTATATACTGAGAGCTAGCTATATGGCAGATGAGTCCAAAGTCTCCATATACAGAGAGCTAACTACATGGAAGAGAAGTGCAACATTTCCATATACAGGTTTCTACCTACTTGACAGATGAGTCCCTTATGTCCATGTACTGATAGTAAGCTATGTGACAGATGAGTCCAACATGTGTATATTTAGAAGGTTAGCTACAAGGCAGACGAGTCCAACATGTTCATACACAGAGAGCTGGCTACATGGTTGATGAATCCAACATGTTCATATACTTAGAGATACCTACATGGCAGACAAGTCCAGTATGCCCATATACAGAGAGCTAGCTACATGGCAGAGTAGTGCAACATTTCCATATAAAGAGTTCTAGCTTTATTCCAGGAGATTCCAATGTGTCCATATACTGAGAACTAACTACATAGTTGTTGTTGTTGTTGTTAAGTGCCATCGAGTCGGGTCCGACCTATAGCGACCCTGTACAGGGTTTCCGAGGGTGTAAATCTTTACGGGAGTAGAAAGCCTCATCTTTCTCCCGCGGAGCGGCTGGTAGTTTCG
>NW_006409027.1:275807-301339 GCF_000296735.1 Chrysochloris asiatica | reverse complement strand
TCATCTTTCTCCCGCGGAGCGGCTGGTAGTTTCGAACCGCTGACCTTAAGGTTCGCAGCCCGATTCGTAACCACTACGCTACCAGAGCTCCTTTGTAGATGAGTCCAAATTGTCCATATACAGAGAGCAAGCTACATGGCAGAGTAGTGCAACGTTTCCATATACAGAGTAGTAACTACATGGCAGATGAGTCTAAAGTGTCCATAAACTGAGAGCGAGCTACATGGCATAGTAGTCCAACCTGTCCATATACAGAGTACTAGCTACATGGCAGATAAATCCAACATGTCCATATACTGAGAGTTAGCTACATGTCAGATGAGTCCAACATGTGTATATTTAGAGGGCTCGATACAAGGAAGATGAATCCATGATGTTCATACACAGAGAGTTGGCTACATGGCTGATAAGTCCAACATGTCCATAACTGAAAGCTAGCTACATGGCACACAAGTCCAATATGTTTATGTACAGAGAGTTACCTACATATCAGATCAGTCCAACATATCCATGTACACAGAACTAGCTACATGGCAGAGTTCTGCAACATTTCCATATATAGAGTTCTAGCTATATGTAGATGAGTCTTACGTGTCCATATAATGAGAGCTAGCTAAATGGCAGAGTAGTCCAGCACGTCAATATAAAGAATTCTAGATATAGGGCAGATCAGTCTAACATGTCCATATACTGAGCATTAGGTACATGGCAAATAAATCCAACATGTGTATATTTAGAGGGCTCAATAAAAAGCAGATGAGTCTAATATGTTCATACACAGGGAGCTGGTTACATGGCAGATCAGTCCAACAAATCAATTTAGAAAGAGCAAGCTACATTTTACAAGAGTCCAAAATGTCCATATACAGAGAGCTAGGTTCATGGCAGAGTAGTGAAACATTTCCGTATACAGAGTTCTAGCTACATGGCAGGTGAGTTCAACATGTCCATATTGAGAGAGCTAGCTACATGGCAGAGAAGTGCAACATTTCTCATATACAGAGTTCTAGCTACATGACAGATGAATCCAAAGTGACAATATACAGAGAGCCACCTACATTTCAGAGTAGTGCAGCATTTCCATTTACAGAGTTCAAGCTACATGGAAGATGAGTCCAAAGTATCCATATACTGAGAGCTAGCTTCATCGCAGAGTAGTCCAACAGGTCCATATACATAGTACTAGCTACATGGCAGATGAGTCAAACGTGTCCATATATTGAGAGCTAGCTACATGGCAGAGTAGTTCAACATGTCCATATACAGAAAACTAGCTACATAGGAAATGAGTCCAACATGTCCATATACTGAGAGTTAGCTATATGACAGATGAGTCCAACATGATTATATTTATAGGGAAATATACAAGGCAGATGAGTGCAACATGTTTATACAGAGAGAGCTGGCTACATGGCTGATGAGTGCAACATGTCAATATACAGAGAGCTAGCTATATGGCAGTCTTCTCCAATATGTTCATGTACAGAGGGCTATCTACATGGCAGATCACTCTACAATATCCATGCACAGAGAGCTAGCTACATGGTAGACGAGTCCAAAATGTGCATATAAAGAGAACTAGCTTCATGGAAGAGTAGTGCAACATTTTCATATACTGAGTTCTAGCCATATGGCAGGTGGGTCCAAAATGTCCATATACTGAGAGCTAGCTTCATGGAAGAGTAGTCCAACATGTCCATATACAGAGGACTACGTGCATGGAAGATGAGTCCAATATGTCCATATACTCAGAGTTAGCTTCATGGCAGATGAGTCCAACATGTGTATATTTATAGGGCGAGCTTCAAGGCAGATGAGTGCAACATGTACATACAGAGAGAGATGACTACATGGCTGTTGAGTCCAACATATCCATACACTGAGAGCTAGCTACATGGCAGAAAAGTCTAATATGTTCATATATAGAGAGCTATTTACATGGCAGATAAGTCCAACATATCCATGCACAGAGAGTTAGCTACATGGCAGAGTAGAGCAACATTTCCATATACAGAGCTCTAGCTCCATGGCAGATGAGGCCAACGTTTCCATAATCTGAGAGTTAGATACATGTCAGAGTAGTCCAACATGTCCATATACAGAGTACTAACTACATGGCAGATGAGCCCAACATGGCCATATACAGAGAGCTAGCCACATAGCAGAGTAGTGTAACATTTCCAGGTACAGAATTCTAACTACATGGCAGATGAGCCCAACATGGCCATATACAGAGAGCTAGCCACATAGCAGAGTAGTGTAACATTTCCAGGTACAGAATTCTAACTACATGGCAGATGAGCCCAACATGGCCATATACTGAGATTTAATTTTATAGCAGAGGAGTCCAACATGTGTACATAAAGAAAACTATCACCAAAGCAGATGAGTCCAACATGTTCATACAGAGAGAGATGGCTACTTGCCTAATGAGTCCAACATGTCCATACACAGAGAGCTAGCTTCATGACAGACAAGTCCTATACATTCATAAACATAGAGCTAGCTATATGACAGAGTAGTGCAACATTACCATATACAGAGTTCTAGCTCCATGGCAGATAAGTACTATGTTTCAGTATACTTAGAGCTAGCTACATGTCAGATGAGTCCAACATGTCCATATACTGAGAGTAAGCTACGTGGCAGATGTTTCCAACATTTGTATTTATAGAGGATTAGCTACAAGGCAGATGAGTCCAACATGTCCATATACTGAGAGCTAGATACATGGCAGATAAGTCCAAAGTGTCCATATACAGGGAGATAGCTACATGGCAGAAAAGTGCAACATTTCCATATACAGATTTCTAGCTATATGGCAGATGAGTCCATTATGTCCATATACTGAGAGTAAGCTACTTGGCAGATGAGTCCAACATGTGTATATTTAGAAGGCTATCTATAAAGCAGACGAGTCCAACATGATCATACACAGAGAGCTGACTACATGGCTGATGAATCCAACATGTCCATATAGTTAGAGCGCCCTGCATGGCATACAAGTCCAATATGTGCATATACAGAGAACTACCTACATGCCAGATCAGTCCAAGATATCCATGGACAGAGAGCTGGCTACATGGTAGACAAATCCAACATGTCCATATACAGAGAGCTAGCTAAGTGCAGAGTAGTGCAACATTTCCATATACAGAATTCTAGCTACATGGTAGGTGATTTCAACGTGTCCGTATACTGAGAGCTAGCTACTGGGAAGATGAATCCAAATTGTCCATATACAGAGAGCTAGCTATGTGGCAGAGTAGTGCAACATTTCCATATACAGAGTTCTAGCTATATGGCAGATGAGTCCAACACATCCATATAAGGAGTTCTAGCTACAGGGCAGATGAGTCCAACATGTCCATATACTGAGCATTAGCTACATGGCAAATGAGTCCAATATGTGTATATTTAGAGGGCTCAATACAATGCAGATGAGTCCAAAATGTTCATACACAGAGAGCTGGCTACATGGCAGATCCATCCAACATATCCATTTACAAAGAGCTAACTACATGGTAGTCGAGTCCAAAATGTCCATATACAGAGAGCTAGCTTCATGGTAGAGTAGAGCAACATTTTCATATACAGGGTTCTATCTACATGGCAGGTGAGTCCAACATGTCCATATAAAGAGAGCTACCTACATGGCAGAGAAGTGAAACATTTCCATATACAAAGTTCTAGATACATGGCAGATGAGTTCAAAGTGTTCATATACTGAGAGCTAGCTACATTGGAAAGTAGTCCAACATGTCCATATACAGAGTACTAGCTACAAGGCAGATGAGTCAAACGTGTCCATGTATTGAGAGCTAGCTACATGGTAGAGTAGTCCAACATGTCCATATATAGAATACTAACTACATAGCAAATGAGTCTAACATTTCCATATACTGAGAGTTAGCTATATGACAGATGAGTCCAACATTGGTATACTTATAAGAAAAGATACAAGGCAGATGAGTGCAACATGTTCATACAGAGAGAGCTGGTTATATGGCTGATGAGTGCTACAAGTCCATATAAAGAGAGTTGGCTACATGGCAGTCTTCTCCAATATGTTCATGTACAGAGAGCTACCTACATGGCAGATCACTCTACCGTATCCATGCACAGAGAGCTAGCTACATGGCAGACGAGTCCAAAATGTCCATATACAGAGAGCTAGCTTCATGGCAGAGTAGTGTTACATTTCCTTATACAGAGTTCTATCTACATGGCAGATGAGTCCAACGTGTCCATATCCTGCAACTAGCTACATGGCAGAGTCATCCAACATGTCCATATACAGACAACTAGCTACATGGCAGATGAGTGCAACATGTCCATATACTGAGTGCTAGCTTGATGACATTTGAGTCCAACATATCCATATACAGAGTACTAGATACAAGGCAGAGGAGTCCAATATGTTCATACAGAGCCATCTGATTACATGGCTGATGAGTCCCAAATGTCCATATACAGAGAGCTACCTACATGTCAGACAAGTCCAATATGTCCATATTCAGAGACCTACCTACATGGCAGATCAGTCCAACATATCCATCAACAGAGAACTACCCACCTGGCAGATCAGTACATCATATACATTTACAGAGAGCTAGCTACATGGCAAATGAATCCAAAATGTCCATATACTCAGAGCTAGTTACATGGCAGAGTAGTGCAACATTTCCATATACAGAGTTCTAGCAACATGGCAGAGTAGTCCAACATGTACATATACAGAGACCTAGCTACATGGCAGAGTAGTGCAATATTTCCATATACAGACTTCTATCTACATGGCAGATGAGTCCAACATTTCCATATACTAAGAACTAGCTACATGGCAGAGTCGTCAAACATGTCCATGTACAGAGCACTAGCTACATTGCAGATAAGCCCAACATGTCCATATACTGAGTGCTAGCTTCATGGCAATTGAGTCCAGCATATCCATATACAGAGTACTAGATACAAGGCAGAGGAGTCCAATATGTTCATACAGAGCCAACTGGTTACATGGCTGATGAGTCCCACATGTCCATATACAGAGAGCTACAAACATGTCAGACAAGCTCAATATGTCCATATTCAGAGATCTACCTACATGGCAGATCAGCTCAACATATCCATCAACACAGAGCTAGCTACATGGCAGATTAATTCGAAATGTCCATATACTGAGAATTAGCTACATGGAAGTGTAGTGCAACATTTCCATTTACAGAGTACTAGCTACATGGCAGATGAGTCCATCATGTCTGAGTGCTGAGAGTTACTTACATGGCAGATGAATCCAACATTTGTATATATAGAGGACAAGCCTCAAGGCAGTTGAGTTCAACGTGTTTATTCAGAGAGAGCTGGCTACATGTCTGATGAGTCCAACATGTCCATAAATAAAGAGCTAGCTACATTGAAAACGAGTCCAATATGCTCATATACATAGAGGTACCTACATGGCAGAGCAGTCCAACATATCCATGCACAGAGAGCTAGACACATGGCAGACGAGTCCTATATGCTCATATACAGAGATCTAGCTGCATGGCAGGGTATTGAAACATTTCCATATGCAGAGTTCTAATTACATGGCAGATGACCCAACATGTCCATATACTGAGAGTTAGCTACATGGCAGATGAGTAAAACATGTGTATATATAGGGGACAAGCTACAAGGCAGACGTGTCCAACATGTTCATTCAGAGAGAGTTGACTACATGGCTGATAAGTCCAACAAGTCCATATATAGAGAGCTAACTAAATGGCAGAATAGTTTAATATCTCCATATACAGAGAGGTCCCTACATGGCATATCAGTCCAACATATGCATGCACAGAGAGCTAACTACATGACAGACGATCCCACAATGTCCATTTACAGAGAGCTAGCTACTTGGCAGAGTAGTGCAACATTTCGATATACAGAGATTTAGCTACATAGCAGATGAGTCCAACGTGTCCATATACTGAGAGCTAGCTACATGGCAGGGCAGTCCAACAAGTCCATGTATAGAGTACTAGCTACATGGCAGATGAGACCAATATGTCCATATTTTGAGAGTTAAATGCATGGAAGATGAAACCACATGTGTATATTTAAAGGGTAAACTACAAGGCAGATGTGTCCAACATGTTCATACACAGAGAGCTGGCTACATTGCTGATGAATCCAACATATCCATATACTGAGAGCCCCCTACATGGCAGAGAAGTCCAATATGTTCATATAGAGAGAGATACCTATGGCAGATCAATCCAAGATATACATGAACAGAGAGCTAGCTACATGGCAGACAAGTCCAAAATATCCATATACAGAGAGCTAGAGACATGGTATAGTAGTGCAACATTTCCATATACAGAGTTCCAGCTACATGGCAGATGAGTCCAATGTGTTCATATACTGAGATCTAGGTACTTGGCAGAGTAGTGCGACATGAGCATATACAGAGTACAAGCTGCATGGCTCATGATTCCAACATGTCCATATACAGAGAGTTAGCTACATGGCAAATGAGTCCAACATGTGTACATTTATAGGGCAAGCTACAAGTCATATAAGTCCAACATGTTAATACACAGAGAGCTGGCTGCATGGCAGATGAATCTAACATGTTCATATACTGAGAGCTAACTACATGGCAGACATGTCCAATATGTTCAAATACAGAGAACTACCTACATGGCAGATCAGTCTAACATATCTGTGCATAAAGAGCTAGCTACAAGGCAGATGAGTTCAACATGTCCATATACAGAGATTTAGCTACATGTCAGAGTAGTGCAACATTTCCATATTCAGAGTTCTATCTACATGGCAGATGAATCCAACGTGTCCATATATGAGAGCTAGCTACATGGCAGAGTAGGCCATCATGTACATATACAGCATACTAGCTACATGGCCGATGAGTTCAACATATCCATATACTGAGAGTTAGCTACAAGGCAGAAGAGTTACACACGTGTATTTATAGAGGTCTAGCTACAAGGCAGATGAGTCCAACCTGTTTATACAGAGAGAGCTCGCTACATGGCTGATGAGTCCAACATATGTATATATAGAGAGGATTAGCTACAAGGCAGATGACTCCAAGATGTTTATACATAGAAAGCTGGCTACAAGGCTGATGAGTCCAACATGTCCATATACAGTGAGCTAGCTACATGGCAGATGAGACCAACATGTCCATATATTGAGAGCTAATTTCATGGCAGATGAGACCAACATGTGTACATTTATAGGGCAAGCTACAAGGCAGATGAGTTCAACATTTTCATACACAGAGAACAGGCTACATGGCTGATGAGTCCAACAAATCCATATACTGAGAGCCATCTACATGACAGACAAGTCCAATATGTTCATATACACAGAGCTACCTATGGCAGATCAGTCCAATATATCCATGAACTGAGAGCTAGCTACATGGCAGAATAGTCCAAAATGTCCATATATAGAGAGAGCTAGCTACATGGCAGAGTAGTGCAACATTTCCATATACTGAGTTTTAGCTACATGGCTGATGATTCCAACATGTCCATTTACTGAGAGCTTGGTGATTGGCAGAGTATTACAACATGTCCATATACAGAGTGCAAGCTAAATGGCAGATGAATCTAACATGTCCATATACAGAGAGTTAGCTACATGGCAGATGAGTCCAACATGTGTATATTTATGGGGCAAGCTACAAGTCAGATGAGTCCAACATGTTAATACACTAAGAGCTGGCTACATGGCTGATGAAGCCAACATGTCCATATACTGAGAGTTGCCTACATGGCAGACAAGTCCAATATGTTAAAATACAGAGAGCTACCTACATGCACAGAGAGCCAGCTACCTGGCACCCAAGTCCAACATGACCATATATAGAGATTTTTCTACATGTCAGAGTAGTGCTACATTTCCATATACAGAGTTCTATCTACATGATAGATGAGTCCAACATGTCCATATATGAGAATTACCTACATGGCAGATGAGTTTAACATGTGTATATATAGAGGTCTACCTACAATGCAAATGAGTCCAAACTATTCTTACAGAGAGAGTTGGCTACATAGCTGATGAGTCCAACATGTGTATATATAGAGGACGAACTAAAAGGCATACAAGTCCAATATGTTCATTTAGAGAGAGATACATACATGGCAGATTAAAATATCCATATGCAGAAAGCTAGCTACATGGCAGAGTAGTGTAGCATTTCCATATTCAGAGACCTAGCTACATGGTAGATGAATCCAACATGTCCATATACAGAGAGATAGCTACAAGGCATATGAGTGCAACATACTCAAACACAGAGAGCTGGCTGTATGGCTGATGTTTCCAACATGTCCATATACAGAGATCTAGCTACATGGCAGACAAGTCCAATATGTTCATATACAGAGAGCTAATTACATGGCAGATCAGTCCAACATATCCATGCACAAAGAGCTAGCTACAAGCAGACGAGTCCAAAATGTCCATATACAGAGTATTAGCTACATGGCCGAGTAGTGCAACATTGCCATATACAGAGTTTTAACTACATGGCAGATGATTACACATGTCCATATACTGAGAGTTAGTTACACGGCAGATGAGCCCAACATGTGTATATTTAGAGGGCTAGCTACAAGGCAGACGAGTCCAACATGTTCATACAGAGAGAGCTGTCTCCATGGCTTATGAGCCAACATGTCCATATAGTGAGAGCTAGCTAGATGGCAGACAAGTCAAATATGTTCATATACAAATAGATACCTACATGTCAGATCAGTCCAACATATCCATTTATAGAGAGACACATGTTAGACGAGTCCATAATGTCCATATACAGAGATCTAGCTACTTGGCAGATGTGTCCAAAGTGTCCATATAATGAGAGCTAGCTACATGTCAGAGTACTCTGACATTTCCATATACAGAGTAGTAGCTACATGGCAAATGATTTCCCACATGTCCACATACTGAGAGTTGCTACATGGCATATGAGTCCAACAAGTGTATATATAGAGGACTACCTACAAGGCAGAGGAATCCAATATGTTCATACAAAGAATGCTGACTAAATGGCTGATGAGTCCAAGATGTTCATATACAGAGAGCTAACTATATGGCAGACAAGTCCAATATGTTCATACACAGAGAGCTGGCTACATGACTGATGAGTCCAAAATATCCATATAAAGAGAGACAGCTACATGTTAGACAAGTACAATATGTCAATATACAGAGAGCTACCTACATGGCAGATCAGAGAGCTAGCTACATTCAGACGAGTCCAAAATATCCATATACAGAGCGGTAGCTACATGGCAGAGTAGTGCAAAATTTTCATATTCAGAGACCTAACTACATGGAAGATGACTTCAACGTGTCCATATACTGACAGCTAGCTTCATGGCAGAATAGTTCATCTTATGTATATAAAGAGTACTAGGTACATGGCAGATGAGTCCTACATGTCCATATAATGAGAGTTAGCTACATGGCAGATGAGTCCAACATGTGTATATTTAGAGGGCTAGCTACAAGACAGATGAGCCCAACCTGTTCATACACAGAGAGCTGTCTACATGTCAGATGAGTCAAACATGTTCATGTCTACATGTCAGATCAGATCAACATATCCATGTATAGAGAGTTAGACACATGTTAGATCAGTCCAAAATGTCCATATACAGAGAGCTAGCTACATGGCAGAGTAGAGCATCATTTCCTTATATAGAGTTCTAGCTACTTGGAAGATGTGTTGAACGTGTTCATATAATGAGAGCTAGCTACATTGCAGAGTACTCCAACATGTTCATATACAGAGTATTAGCTACATGGCAGATGAGTCCCACATGTCCATACACTGAAAGTTAGTTATATGGCAGAGGAGTCCAACATGTGTATATATAGAGGACTACCTACAAGACAGATGAGTCCAAAATGTCCCTATAGAATGAGCTAGATACATGGCAGAGCAGTGCAACATTTCCATATACAGAGTTCTAGCTACATGGCAGATTAGTCCAACAGGTCCATATGCTGAGAAATAACTACATGACAGAGTAGTCCAACATGTCCATATCCAGAGTACTAGCTACATGACAGTGGAGTCCAACATGTCCATGTACTGAGAGCTTACCCCATGGTAGACAAGGCTAACATGTTTATATACAGAGAGCTACTTACATAGCAGATCAGTACAACCTATCCATGCACAGAGAGATAGCTACATGGCAGACGAGTCCAATATGTTCGTATACAGAGAGCTACTTACATAGTAGATTAGTGCATCACATCCATGCACAGAGAGCTAGATACATGGCAGACGAGTCCTAAATATCCATATCCAGAGAGCTAGCTACATGGACGACAATATCTTCATATACAGAGAGCTATCTACATATCAGATCAGTCCAACATATCCATGTACAAAGAGCTAGCTACATGGCAGACGAGTTCAAAATGTCCATATACAGAGAGTTAGTTACATCGCAGCGTAATGCAACCTTTCCATATTTAGAGTTCTAGCTACATGGCTGATGAGTCCAACATGTCCATATAATGTATGTTAGGTAAATGGCAGAGTAGTGCAACAGTTCCATATACAGAGTTCTAGTTACATGGCAGAGGTGTACAAAATGTCCATATACTGGGAGTTAGCTACGTGGCAGATGAGTCCAACAGGTGTATATTTAGAGGGCTAGCTACATGGCAAAGAAGACCAACATCTTTATATACATAGAATACCTATATAGCAGATGAGTCCAACATATCCATGTACAGAGAGCTAGCTACAGGTCAAACGAGTCCAAAATGTCCATATACAGAGAGATAGCTACGTGGCAGAGTAATGCAACATTTCCATATACAGTGCTGTGGCTACATGGCAGATGAGTCCAACGTGTCCAAATAAAGAGAACTAGCTACATGACAGAGTAGTGCAACATATTCATATACAGACTTCTAGTTACATGGCAGATGAGTCCAACATGTCCATATACAGAGAGCTATCTACATGGCAGGGTACTGCAACATTTCCATATACAGACTTCTAGCTACATGGCAGATGAGTCCACCATGCCCATATACTATGAGTTAGCTACATGGCAGAGCAGTCCAACATGTCCATATGCAGAGTACTAGCTACATGGCAGATGAGTCCAACATGTCTATATACTGAGTTAGCTACTTGACAGATGAATCCAACATGTGTATATTTGGAGGGCTAGCTAAAAGGCAGATGAGTCCAACATGTTCATACACAGAGAGCTCAACACATGACTGATGAGTCCAACATGTGCATATACAGAGAGCTAGTGACATGGTAGAGAAGTCCAATAACTTTCTATACAGCGAGCTACCTCAAAGGTACATCAGTAAAACATATCCATATACAGAGAGCCAGCTACAAGACAGACAAGTCCAAAATGTCCTTATACAGAGAGCTAGCTATATGGCAGAGCAGTGCAACATTTCCAAATTCAGAGTTTTAGCTACATGACAGATGAGTCCAACGTGCCCATATACTGAGAGCTAGCTACATGGCAGAGTAGTACAACATGTCCATATACAGAGTGCTAGCTACAAGGCAGATGAGTCCAACATGTCCATAAACTGAGAGTTAGCTGCATGGGAGATGAGTCCAACATGTGCATATTTAGAGGGCTCGAAAGGAAGCAGATGGGTCCTACATGTTCATACACAGAGAGCTGTCTACATGGCTGATTAATCCATTATATCCATATATTGAGAACTAGCTACATTACAGACAAGTCCAATATGTTCATATACAGAGAGCTACCTACATGGCAGATCAGTCCAACATATACATTTGCAGAGACCTAGCTACATGCAAGATGAGCTAAAATGTCCATATACACAAAGCTAGTTAAATGACAGAGTAGTGCAACATTTCCATATACAGAGTTCTAACTACATGGCAGAGTAATCCAAAATGTACATATACAGGGACTTAGCTACATGGCAGAGTAGTGCAATATTTCCATATACAGACTTCTACCTACACAGCAGATGAGTCCAATGTGTCAATATACTGAGACCTAGCTACACGGCAGAGTCGTCAAACATATTCATGTACAGAGTACTAGCTACATTCCAGATGAGTCCAACATGTCCATAAACTGAAAGTTAGCTACGTGGGAGATGAGTACAACATGTGTATATTTTGAGGGCTAGCTACAAGGCAGATGAGTCCAATATGTTCCTACACAGAGAGCTTGCTACATGGCTGATGAGTCCAATATATCCATATACTGAGAGCTATCTACATGGGAAAAAAAGTCCAATATGTTTATATAAAGAGAGCTACATACATAGCAGATCAGTCCAACATATCCATATACAGAGAGCTAGCTACATGACTGACGAGTCCAAAATTTCGATATACAGAGAGCTAGCTACATGGCAGTCTAGGGCAACATTTCAATACACAGTGTTCTAGTTACATGGCAGATGAGTCTACGGTGTCAATATACAGAGAGCTAGCTACATGGCAGAATAGTGCAAAGTTTCCATATAAAGAGTTCTAGCTACATAGCAGATGAGTCCAATGAGTGCATATACTGAGAGGTAGCCAAATGGCAGAGTAATCCAACATGTCCATATACAGAATACTAGCTACATGGCAGATGAGTTCAACATGTACATATACAGAGAGTGAGCTACAACTCAGATGAGTCCCATATCTTCATATACAGAGAGGTACCTACATGGCAGATCAGTCCAACATATCCATGTACAGAGAGCTAACTACATGACATATGAATCCAATATGTCCATATTCAGAGAGCTAGCTATATGGCAGTGAAGTGCAACATTTCCATATACAGAGTTCCAGCTACAAGGCAGATGAGTCCAACGTGTTATATACTGAGAGCTAGCTACATGGCAGAGTAATCCAACATGTCCATATACAGAACACTAACTACATGGTAAATGAGTCCATTATGTCCATATACTGAGAGTTAGCTACATGGCAGATGAGTCCACCACAGGTATATTTAGAGGGCTTGCTACAAGGCAGATGAGTCCAACATGTTCATATATAGAGAGTTGTCTATATGGCTGATAAGTCCAACATGTCCATATTCTGAGAGATAGCTACATGGCAGACAATCCCAATATGTTCATATACAGAGCACTAACTGCATGACAGATCAGTCCATTTAAAGTGAGCTAGCTACATGGCAAACAAGTCCAAAATGTAAATATACGGAGGGCTAGCTACATGGCAGAGTAGTGCAACATTTCCATATTCAATTTTCTAGCTATGTAGCAGAAGAGTCCAACATGTCCATATACAGAGATCTAGGTACATGGCAGAGTACTGCAACATTTCTATATACAGAGATCTAGCTTCATGGAAGATGTGTCCAACATGTCCTTGTACAGAGAGCTAGCTACATGGCAGAGTAGTGCGACATTTAGATATACAGAGTACTAGCTACATGGCAGAGTAGTGCATCATTTCCATATACAGAGTTCTAGATACATGGCAGATGAATTAAAAGTGTTCATATACTGAGACCTAGCTACATGGCAGAGTACTCCAAACATGCCCATAGAGAGTACTTGCTATATGGCAGATAAGTCCAACATGTTCATTTACTGAGAGTTAGCTACATGGCAGAAGAGTCCAACATGTGTATATTTAGAGGATTACCTACAAGGCTGATGAGACCAACATGTTCCTCCACAGAGAGCTGGCTACATGGGTGATGAGTCCAACATGTCCATTAACAGAGAGCTACCTACATGACAGACAAGTCCAATATGTTCTTATACAGAGAGTTTCCTATGACAGATCAGTCCAACACATCCATGCACAGAGAGCTACCTACATGGTAGATGAGTCCAAAATATGCATATACAGTGAGCTAGCTACATGGCAGAGTAGTGCTCCATTTCCATATTCAGACTTCTAGCTTCATGGCAGATGAGCCCAGTGTGTCCATATACTGAGAGCTAGTTATATGGCAGAGTATCCATTATGTCCATATACAGAATACAAGCTACATGGCAGATGAGTACAACATGTCCATATACTGAGACTTAGCTACATGGCAGATGAGTCCAACATGTGTAATTATAGAGGACTAGCTATAAGGCAGATGAGTCCAACATGTTCATACTGAGATACCTGGCTACATGGCTGATTAATACAACATGTGTATATATAGAAGAATAGTTACAAGGCTGAAGATTCCATTATGTTCATACAGAGATAGGTGGCTGCATGGCTGATGGGTCCAATATGTCCATATACAGACAGCTAGCCACAAGGCAGATAAGTCCAATATGTTCGTATACAGAGAGCTTCCTACATGGCAGATCAGTCCAACATATTCATGACCAGAGAACTAGCTACATGGCAGATGAGTCCAATATATCCATATACACAGAGATAGCAACAAGGCAGAGTAGAGCGACATTTCCATATACAGTGTTCTAGCTCCATGGCAGATGAGTCCAACGTGTCCATACACTGAAAGCTAGCTAAATGGCAGAGAAGTCCAACATGGCCATATACAGAGTACCAGCTACATGACAGATGTGTTCAACATGTGTATATTTAGAGGATTAGCTACAAGGCAGATGAGTCAATGTGTTCATGCAGAGAGAGCTGGTTACATGGTTGTTGAGTCTAACATATCCATATATAGAGATCTAGCTACATAGTAGACAAGTCCATCATGTTCATATACAGAGAGCTAACTCCATGGCAGATCAGTCCAACATATCCATGCACAGAGAGCTAACTACAAGGCAGACGAGTCCAATAAGTCCATATATACACAGCTAACAACATGGCAGAGGAGTGCCACATTTCCATATATAGAGTTGTAGCTCCATGGCAGATGACTCCAATGTGTCCATGTACTGAGAGCTAGCTACATGGTAGAGAAGTCCAAGATGTCCATGGACAGAGTATTAGCTACATGGCAGATGAGTCCAACATGTCCATATACTGAGATTTAGCAACAGGGCAGAAGTGTCTAACATGTGTATATATAGAGTACTAGCTACAAGTCAGAATAGTCCAACATGTTCATGCATAGAGAGATGGCTACATTGCTGATGAGTCCATCATAACCATATACAGAGATGTAGCTGCATGGTAGATAAATCCAACATGTTTGTATACAGAGAGCTACCTACATTGCAGATCAGTCCAACATATTATTCATGCACAGAGAGCTAGCTATATGGCAGACGAGTCCAAAATGTTCCTAAACAGAGTTCTAACTACATGGTAGAGTATTACAACATTTCCATATACAGAGTTATAACGACATGCAGATGTGTCCAATATGCCCATATCATTAGAGCTAATTGCATGGCAGAGTAGTCCAATATGTCCATATACAGAGTACTAGCTACATGGCTGATGAGTCCATTATGTCCATATACTGAGAGTTCGCTACATGGCAGATAAATCCAGCATGTGCATATATAGAGGACTAGCTACAAAGCACATGAGTCCAACAAGTGTATATTTAGAGGACTAACTACAAGTTAGGTGAGTCCGACATGTTCATACACAGAGAGTGGGCTACATGGTTGATGAGTCCAACATGTCGATATATTGAGAACTAGCTACATGGCAGACAAGTCCAATATGTTCATATACAGAGAGCTACCTACATGGCAGATCAGTCCAGTGTGTCCATATACTGAGAGCTAGCTACATGGTAAAGTAGTCCAACATGTACATATACAGAGTATTAGCTACATGGAAGATGAGTCCAACATGTCCATATGCTAAAGTTTGCTACATGCAGATGAGTCCAACATGTGTACATATAGAGGACAATCTACAAGGCAGATGGTTCCAAAGGGTTCATACACAGAGAGATAGCTACATGTCTGAATAGTCCATCATTTGCATATACAGAGAGCAAGCTACATGGCAGACAAGTCCAATATGTTCATATACAGAGAGCTACCTACGTGGCAGATCAGTCCAACATATATATGCACAGATAGCTAATTACATGGCAGACAAGTCCAAAATGTACATATATACAGAGACCAGCTTCATGGAAGAGTAGTGCAACATTTCAACATACAGAGTTCTAGCTACATGGCAGATGAGTACAACGTTTTTACATATTGAGAGTTAACTACATGGCAGATGTTTCCAAATGGGTAATTTAGAGGCCTAGCTACAAAGTCAGATGAGTCCAACATGTTCATAAATACACAGCTATCAACATGGCTGATGAATTCAACATGTCCATATACTGAGAGTTAGCTACATGGCAGAGAAGTCCAATGAGTTCATATACAAAGAGCTACCTACATGGCAGATAAGTCCAACATATCCATGCACAGAGAGCTTGCTACTTGGAAGACGAGTCTGAAATGTGCATATAAAGACAGCTAGCGACATGGCAGAGTAGTGCCACATTTCGATATACAGTATTCTGGCTACATGGCAGATGAGTCCATTGTGTCCATATATTGAGAGCTATCTATATGGCAGAGAAGTCCAACATGTTCATATACAGAGTACTAGCTACATGTCAGATGTATCCAACATGTCCATCTATTGAGATTTAGCTACATGGCAGATGAGTCCAATATGTGTATATATAGAGTACTAGCTGCAGGCTAGATGAGTCCAACATGTTCATGCAGAGAGAGCTGGATACATGGCGGATGAGTCCATCATATCCATATACAGAAATCTAGCTACATGGCAGACAAGTCAAACATGTTCATATACAAAGAGCCACCTACATTGCAGACCAGTCCAACTTATCCATGCACAAAGAGCTAGCTACATGGCAGACAAGTCAAACATGTTCATATACAAAGAGCCACCTACATTGCAGACCAGTCCAACTTATCCATGCACAAAGAGCTAGCTACATGGCAGACAAGTCAAACATGTTCATATACAAAGAGCCACCTACATTGCAGACCAGTCCAACTTATCCATGAACAGAGAGCTAGCTACAAGGCAGACAAGTCCCATAAACACAGAACTAGCAACACCGCAGTGTAGTGTCACATTTACATATACAGAGTTCTAGCTCCATATATTGGGAGTTAGCTACATGGCAGATGTGTCCAAATGTTTATATTTAGAGGGCTAGCTACAAGGTAGATGAGTCCAACATGTTCATACATACAGAGGTATCTACATGGCTGCTGAATTCAACATGTCCGCATACTGAGAGGTAGCTACATGGCAGAGAAGTACAAGTGTTCATATACAGAGAGCTAGTTAAATGGCACATCATTCCAACATATCCATGCCCAGAGAGCTAGCTATAAGGAAGACGAGTCCACTATAGCCATATACACAGAGTTGGCAACATGGCAGAGTAGTGCCACATTTTCATAAACAGAGAAGTAGCTCCTTGGCAGATGAGCCCAACGTGTCCATATACTGAGAGGTATCTACATTCCAGAGAAGTCCAACATGTGTTTGCACAGAGTTAGATACTTACTTAGCAGATGAGTCTAAAATGTCCGTATACTGAAAGCTAGGTACATGGCAGAGTAGTCCAACATGTCCATATACAGAGTACTAGCTACATGGCAGATGAGTCCAGCATGTCCATATACTGAGAGTTAGCTACAATGCATAAGATTCCAACATGTGTATATATAGAGGACTAGCTGAAATTCAGATGAGTCCAATATGTTCATACACAGAGAGCTGGCTACATATCTGAGGAGTCCATCACTTCCATATACAGATAGCTAGGTAAATGGCAGACAAGTCCAATATGTTCATATACAGAGAGCTATCTACGTGGCAGATCAGTCCAACATATCCATGCACAGAGAACCAGCTACATGGCAGATGAGGCCAGTATGTCCATATACACAGAACTAGGAAAACGGCAGAGTAGTGCCACTTTTCCATATACAGAATTCTTGCGCCAATGCAGATGAGTCTAACGTGTCCATATACTGAGATTTAGCTTCATGGCAGATGAGTCCAACATGTATTTATATAGAGGACTAGGTCCATGGAAATGAGTCCAACATATTCATGCAGAAAGGGCTGGCTACATGGCTGATGGGTCCAAAGTATCCAAACACAGAGACCTAGCTACATGGCACACAAGTCCAACATGTTCATATACATAAAACTACCTACATGGCAGATCAGTCCAACATAGCCATGCACAGAGAGCTAGCTACATGGCAGACACATCGAATATGTCCATAGACACAGAGCTAGCAACACAGCCGAGTAGTGCCACATTTACTTATACAGACATCTAGCTCCATGGTAGATGAGTACAACATGTCCATATACAGAGTATTCGCTACATGGCAGATGGGTCCACCATGTCCATATGCTGAGTTTTATCTCCATGGCAGAAGAGTCCAACATGTGTATATATAGACAACTAGCTACAAGTCAGATTAGTCCAGCATGTTCATGCAGAAGGAGCTGCCTACAAGACTGATGAGATCAACATATCCATATACACAGATCTAGCTACATGGCAGACAAGTCCAACATGTTTATATACAGAGAGTGACCTACATGGAAGATCAATCCAAATTATCCATGCACAGAGAGCTCCCTACATGGCAGTAGAGTCCAAAATGTCCATGTACACAGAGCGAGCAACACGGCAGAGCAGTGCCACATCTCCATATACAGAGTTCTAGCTCCATGGCAGATGAGTCCAACATGTCCATATAGTGAAAGCTAGGTACATGGCAGAGTAGTCCAACATGTCCATATTCAGAGTATAAGCTTCATGTCAACTGAGTCCAACATGTCCATATACTGAGAGTTAGCTACATGGCAGATAAGTCCAATGTGTGTTTATATAGAGGAATAGCTACATGGCTGAGGAGCAACATATTCATACACAGAGATCTAGCAACATCGCAGACAAGTCCAATATGTTCATATACAGAGTGTTAGCTCTTTGGTAGAGTAGTGTAACATTTCCATATACAGAGTTATAGTTACTGGCAGATGAGTCCACATATCCATACACAGAAAACAACCTTCAAGGCAGACGAGTCCAATATGTCCATATACACAGAGCTAGCAACACGGCAGAGTAGTGCCACATTTCCATATACAGAGTTTTAGCTCCATGGAAGATGAGCCCAACATGTCTATTTATTGAGAGCTAGATACTTGGCAGAGAAGTCCAACATGTCCATATACAGAGTACTAGCTATATGGCAGATGAATCCAACATGTCCATATATTGAGAGCTAGATACTTGGCAGAGAAGTCCAACATGTCCATATACAGAGTACTAGCTATATGGCAGATGAATCCAACATGTCCATATATTGAGAGCTAGATACTTGGCAGAGAAGTCCAACATGTCCATATACAGAGTACTAGCTATATGGCAGATGAATCCAACATGTCCACATATTGAGATTTAGATATATGGCAGATTAGTCCAACATGTACATATATAGAGGATTAGTTACAAGGCAGATGAGTCCAACATGTTCATGCAGAGAGAGCTGGCTGCATGGCTGATGAGTCCAGAATATCCATATACAGAGGTCTATCTACATGGCACACAAGTCCAACATGTTCAAATACAGAGAGCTACCTACATGGCAGATCAGTCCAACATATCCTTGCACAGAGTTAGCTACTTGGCAGACGAGGCCAAAATGTCCATATACAGCGTGCTAGTTAAATGGAAGAGTAGTGCATCGTATCCATATAAAGAGTTCTATCTCCATGGCAGATGAGCCCAACGTGTCCATATACTGAGCGCTAGCTACATGGCAGAGAAGTCCAACATGTCCATATACAAATTACTAGCTACAAAGCGGATGAGTCCAACATGTCCATATACTGAAATTTAGCTAAATGGCTGATGAGTCCAACATGTGTTTACATAGAGGGCTAGCTACAAGGCAGATGAGTCCAACATTTTCATGCAGAGAGAGCTGGATAAATGGCTGATGAGTCCAACATATCCATACACAGAGACCTAGCTACATAGCAGACATGGCCAATTTGTTCATATACAGAGAGCCACCTACATGTCCATATACAGCGTGCTAGCTATATGGCAGAGTAGTGCATTTTTTCCATATATAGAGTTCTAGCTACATGAAAGAGGAATCAAACGTGTCCATATATTAAGAATTAGCTACATGGCAGATGTGTCCAAATGTTTATATTTAGAGGGCTAGCTACAAGGCAGATAAGTCCCGCAAGTTCATCCACAGAGAGCTAGCTACATGGCTGATGAATTCACCATGTCCACATACTGAGAGTTAGCTACATGCAGACAAGTCCAAATGTTCATATACAGAGAGCTACCTACATGGCACATCAGTCCAATAAATCCATGCACAGAGAACTAGCTACAAGGCAGACACCTCCAATATGTACATATACATGAGCTAGCAACACGGCAGAATAGTGCCACATTTCCATATACTGAGATCTAGCTCCTTGGCAGATGAGCCCAACGTGTCCATATACTGAGAGCTATCTACATGGCAGAGAAGTCCATCATGTCCATATATAGAGTACTAGCTACATAGCAGATGAGTCCAACATGTCCATATATTATGATTTAACTATATGGCAGATGAGTCCATCATGTGTTTATATAGAGGACTAGCTACAAGCCTATGATTCCAACATGTCCATATACTGTGAGTTGGCTAAAAGGCAGATGAGTCCAACATGTGTATATATAGAGGACTAGATACAAGGCAGATGAGTCCAACATGTTCATGCAGAGAGAGCTAGATATATGGCTGAAGAGTCCAACATATCCATATACAGAGATCTATCTACGTAGCACACAAGTCCAACATTTTCATACAAAGAAAGCTACCTACATTGCAGATCAGTCCAACATACCCATGCACAGAGAGCTAGCTACATGGCAGACGAGTCCAATATGTCCATATACACAGAGCTAGAATCATGGCAGAGTAGTGCCACATTTCCATATACTGAGTTCTAGCTCCATGGCTGAGGAGTCCAACGTGTCCATACACTGAGAAGTAGCTAAATGGGGGAGAAGTCCAACATGTCCATATACAGAGTACTAGCTACATGGGAGATGATTCCAACATGTCCATATATTTTGATTTAGCTACGTGGCAGATGAGTCCAACATGTGTATATATAGAGGACTAGCTACAAGACAGATGAATCCAACATGTTCATGCAGAGAGATCTGCCTACAAGGCTGATGAGTCGAACATATCCATATACAGAGATCTAGCTACATGGCAGACAAGTCCAACATGTTCATATAGAGAGACCTACCTCCATGGCAGATCAGTGCAACATATCCATGCACAGAGAGCTCAGTACATGGGAGACGAGTCCAATGTGTCCAGGTACACAGAGCTAGCAACACGGCAAAGTAGTGCCACATTTCCATATACAGAATTCTACCTCCATGGTAGATGGGTTCAACATGTCCATATTCAGAGTACTAGCTACATGTCAGATGAGTAAAAACATGTCCATATATTGAGATTTAGCTGCATGGCAGATGAGTCCAACATGGGTATATATAGAGGACTAGATTCAAGGCAGATGAGTCCAACATGTTCATTCAGAGAGAGCTGTCTACATCGCTGATGAGTCCAACATATCCATATACAGAGATCTAGCTACATGGCAGACAAGTCCAACATATTCATAAAGAGAGAGATAACAACATGGCAGATCAGTCCATCATATCCATGCATAGAAAGCTAGCCTTTTGTCAGACGCGTCCAAAATGTCCATGTACACAGAGATAGCAATGTGGCCGAGTAGTGCTACATTTCCATACACAGAGTTCTAGCTCCGTGGCAGATGAGTCCATCCTGTCCAGATACTGAGAGCTATGTACATGGCAGAGAAGTCCAACATGTCAATATTCAGAGTAATAGCTACATGGAAGATAAGATCAACATGTTCATATACTGAGATTTAGCTACATACCAGATGAGTCCAACAAGTCCACATACTGAGATTAGCTACATGGCAGATGAATCCAACATGTGTATATATAGAGGACTAGCTACAAGGCAGATGAGTCCAACATATTCATGCAGAGAGAGCTAGCTACATGTCTGATGCATCCAACACATCCATAAACACAGATTTATCTACATGGCACACAAGTCCAACATGTTCATATACAGAGAGCTACCTACATGGCGGATCATTCCAACATTTCCATTCAAAGAGAGATTGTCACTTGGCAGACGAGTCCAATATGTCCTTATACACAGAGCTAGCAACACGGCAGAGTAGTGCCACATTTCCAAATACAGAGATCTAGCTCCATGACAGATGAGTCCAACATATCCATATACTGAGAGCTAGATACATGGCAGAGAAGTCCAACATGTCCATATTCATTGTACTAGCAACATGGCAGATGAGTCCAACATGTCCATATACTGAGATTTAGCTACATGGCAGATGAGTCCAACATGTTCATGCAGAGAGTTCTGCCTACAAGGCCGATGAGTCGAACATATCCATATACAGAGATCTAGCTACATGGCAGACTAGTCCAACATGTTCATTTAAAGTGAGCTACATCTATGGAAGATCAGTCCAACATATCCATGCACAGAGAGCTCGGTACATGGGAGAGGAGTCCAATGT
Organism: Chrysochloris asiatica; assembly: GCF_000296735.1. Taxonomy (NCBI): domain Eukaryota; kingdom Metazoa; phylum Chordata; class Mammalia; order Afrosoricida; family Chrysochloridae; genus Chrysochloris; species Chrysochloris asiatica. Next base: position 278,730 of record NW_006409027.1, on the reverse strand, counting down.
GTCCATGTACACAGAGCTAGCAACAAGGCAGAGTAGTGCCCCATTTCCATATACAGAGCTCTAGCTCAATGGCAGTTGAGTCCAACATGTCCATATTCAGGGTACTAGCTACATGTCATATGAGTCCAACATCTCCATATACTGAGGTTTAGCTACATGGCAGATGAGTCCAACATGTATTTATGTAGAGGACTAGCTACAAGGCACATGAGTCCAATATATTCATGCAGAGAGAGCTGGTTACATGGCTGATGCGTCCAATATATCGATATACAGATATCTATCAAAATGGCACACAAGTCCAATATGTTCATATACAGAGAGCTACCTACATGACAGATATGTCCAACATAGCCATGCACAGAGAGCTAGCTACATGACAGATGAGTCCAATATGTCCATATACTCAGAGCTAGCAACACAGCAGAGTAGTTCCACACTTCCATATACAGAGTTCCTGCTTCATGGCAGATGAGTACAACATGTCCATATATAGAGAGCTAGCTACTTGGCAGAGAAGTCCAACATGTCCATATACAGAGTACTAGCTACATGGAATATGAGTCCAACATGTCCATATATTGATATTTAGCTACATGGCAGATGAGTCCAATATGTGTATATACAGAGGACTAGCTACAAGGCAGATGAGTCCAACATGTTCATGCAGAGAGAGCTTGATACATCGCTGATGAGTTCAACATATCCATACACAGAGATCTAGCTACAAGGCAGACAATATCAATATGTTCATATACAGAGAGCTACCTACATGGCATATCAATCCAATGTATCCCTGCAAAGAGTGCTAGCTACATAGCAGACGAGTCCAAAATTGCCATATACAGAGTGCTAGCTACATGGTAGAGTAGTGTAACGTTTCCATATACAAAGTTCTAGCTACATGGCAGATGAGTGCAACATGTCCATATACTGAGAGTTAGCTACATACATGGCTGATATGTCCAAAAGTGTATACTTAGAGGTCCAACTACAAGGCAGATGAGTCCAACATGTTCATACACAGAGAGCTAGATACATGGCTGATAAATTCAACATGACCATATAATGAGACCTAGCTACATGGAAGACAATTTCCAATGCTCATATAGAGAAAGCTACTACATTGCAGATCAGTCCAACACATCCATGCACAGAGAGCTAGCTACATGGCAGACAAGATAAAAATGTCCATATACAGAGTTCTAGCTCTATGGCAGATAAGTCCAATGTGTCCATATGCTGAGAGCTAGCTACATGGCAGATGTCCAACATGTTCATATACAGAGTACTAGCTACAGGGCAGATTAGTCCAACATATCCATATACTGAGAGGTAGCTACAAGGCAGATAAGTCCAACATGTGTATATATAGAGAACTAGCTACAAGGCAGATGAGTCCATCATGTTCATGCAGAGAGAGCTGGCTACATGGCTGATGAGTCCAACATATCCATATACAGAGATGTATCTTCTTGACACACGAATCCAACATGTTCATATACAGAGAGCTACCTACATGGCAGATCAGTCCAACATATCTATGCACAAAGAGCTAGCTACAAGGCAGATGAGTCCAATATGTCCATATACTCAGAGATAGCAATACTGCAGAGTAGTACCACATTTCCACATACAGAGATCTAACTCCTTGGCAGATGAGTCCAACATATCCATATACTGAGAGCTAACTATATTGCAGAGAAGTCCAAAATGTCCATATACATTGTACTAGCTACATGGCAGATGAGTCCAACATGTCCATATACTGAGATTTAGCTACATGGCAGATGATTCCAACATATGTTTATATAGAGGACTAGCTACAAGGCAGATGAGTCCAACATGTTCATGCAGAGAGCGCTGGCTACATGGCTGATGAGTCCAACATATACATGCACAGAAATCTAGCTACCTTGCAGACAAGTCCAATATGTTCATATACAGAGAGCTACCTACATGGCAGATCAGTCCAACATATCCTTGCCAAGAGAGTTAGGTATATGGCAGATGAGTCCAAAATTGCCATATACAGAGTTCTACCTACATGGCAAATGAGTCCCAACGCATCCATATACAGAGAGTTAGCTACATGGCAGATGTGTACAAATGTGTATATTTAGAGGGATAGCTACAAGGTAGATAAGTCCAACATGTTCATACAAAGAGAGATAGCTACATGGCTGATGAATTCAACATGTCCATAAACTGAGAGCTAACTACATGGCAGGCACGTCCAACATGTTCATATAGAGAGAGCTACCTACATGGCAGATCAGTCGAACATATCCATGTCCATATATTGAGATTTAGCTACAAGGCATATGAGTCCAACATGTTCATGTAGAGAGAGCTGGCTACATGGCTGATGAGTCCAGCATATCCATACACAGAGGTCTATCTACATGGCACACAAGTCCAACATGTTCATATACAGAGTGGTACCTACATGGCAGATCAGTCCAACATATTCTTACACAGAGAGTTAGTTACTTGCAGACAAGTCCAAAATGTCCATATACAGCGTGCTAGTTACATGGCAGAATAGTGCATCGTTTCCATATACACAGTTCTAACTACATGGCAGATGAGTCCAACGTGTCCATATAATGAGAGTTAGCTGCATGGCATATGTGTTCAAATGTTTATATTTAGAGGGCTAGCTATATGGCAGATGAGTCCAACATGTTCATACACAGCTAGCTACATGGCTGATGAATTCAACATGTCCACATACTGAGAGCTAGCTGCATGGCAGAGAAGTCCAACATGTCCATATACAGAGTACTAGCTATATAGCAGATGAGTCCAACATGTCCATATACTGAAATTTAGCTACAAGGCAGATGAATCCATCATTTGTTTACATAGAGGACTAGCTACAAGGCAGATGAGTCCAACATTTTCATGCCGAGAGTGCTGG